>NC_141626.1:25555794-25843294 GCF_047967505.1 Dipteris shenzhenensis | reverse complement strand
CTAGGGTAGGCATGAGAAGAATCTATTGTTCCTTCATCCCTATCCATTTTCTTCTCCTCATGAGGTGGATTTGATTTGGAGATTGTGGTATCAAAGCCTATATATTTTCCTTTCCTCATTAGAAGTAATTTGAAGGTGGAGATCGTGGTATCAAAGCAGTTGTGAACATGGTGGTTTGTAACCTACAGGTCATGTACCAGGCTCTATCTCATTTTTCCTCCAAGATAAGGTTCTCGGATGAGCTGGCATATACCCTTGTGGAACCATTGGGCCTCCATGGGCATGCCATATTGGGAATTCTACCCTTCTTGAGTGGGCATGAACTATGTGCCGTGTTGGGAGTCATACTACGAAGCAGGTCTCATTGCGTTTAGGATGTTAGGCAAATACCCACCTCCAAACTGGTCTTGTTGGGATCCAAGAGTCATTGTGGGTGCTTGTTCCCTTTGCATGGTCTCAAATGTAGGAGGGTGGATAATCATTGGATACATTTGTGATCCTTGTTTCCACAAATGGGTTCACTTTCTCACAAGCCAAATCTAGCCTCAAGTCTTCCCATCATACTAGTAAAAAAATTCATTAGTCATCTAGCAACTGAAGGTGTGGGAGATTGTGGTACTAAATTACTGGAGTTTTTTGCCATTGTGTCCATAGCGTTAGCTAGATTTCCCATGCTTATGGAATCCTTGAAACTCAAGTAGTCCCCTTGGTTTGGTCTATGCGCTGAGTAGAGACTGACTGTTGAGCTTCTTGACCTTAAGGACACAAAGCTAGGTATGTAGATAGATAAGATAGTATTTAAAGCACTATCCTCAAGCTCAGGGTCAGCTCTTAGGATTCTTGTTGATCTCAAGTGCATGTTTTGATCAACATAGTTGAGGCCCCAAATCTAGATTGATTTTGGTTTGATGCAGGTCAAGGGGCAATAGCCTCTTCTGGTTTATTTCAATGCGATTTGCATGCAAATTTCATCAATTTTTTGGAGCTCAGGGTGCCAATTTTTAGTTTGTCGAATTACACTCATCTCCTCATGAGGCGTTGAATTAGTGGCTAACTCCACGAGTGCTAAATTAATGCCTAACTCCATGGGCACTGACTTAGTGGCGCATTAGAGGCTAACTCCACGGGAACTAAGTTAGTGTCTAACTCTACAAATGCTAAATTAGTGGCTAACTCCATAGGCATGCTACTTTAAAGGCTAACTCCACAAGGTTGCTGAACTATCACATTAAATGTCTAACTGGCAACAACAGGTGGGTGTGTCAAGGTTAGGTGGGTGTCAGAGCTAATTCAAAAGTTAAAGCTAATTTAGCAGGGTACTGAGCTAATCCTTAATTCATTAGGGGGGTCTATTGTATAGTGTGTCAACTCAAGTTTGGGAATTTTCTGAGAAAATGTGGTTTTTGACTATTATGTTTTGGGCCTTAAGAGTGCTACACTACCTACTCTAGCTAATGAATCAAATGCACGACAAAAAACAACAATTTTTGTACATCTTATGGTGATTTCCTACTTGTCCAAAGGACTGCCTAAGCTCCCAGACTTCAAAAATCATCAAAAAATGCAATTCTAAGTAGATTTTCTAGCTGTTTGTCACTACCACAAGCTTAGCAATTATGTTGCCTTCTTTCTCCTATAATTTCAACTAGTTCCAACAACTAAACACTCAAAAAATCCAAGAAACGTGCCCGTCGGCTCCCTACAACTCCAAAACTAGCCACCTTTCATTATTATATTCGGTAGTGAACAATGGGTAGATTATAAGAGAAGGAATGTGAGTGTAAAGTGTACCTCTACTCCCCAACAACAATGCCAAAAATGTTAAGGAACAAACCACCAACCGATCAGTGTGTCGTGGGGTCTTCGAGGTGTCATCGAAGAAGAGCTCGCCTCGTCTAACCCTCATTTGAGAGCTTACACTTCACAATGCCATCCACGGATATCACCTCCATAGCTCCCAAATCGCATCTCACGAGTTGCTCCACAAGAAAGAGAGAGAGCGAAGAGGGGAGAGAGTGAGCGTGGTGAATGAGGAAGGGAACGTAGGCATGGAAACAACAAGGAGGGAGTAGATACAAGACACCAAAGCTTGGAAGCAAGAGAGCTTGTATTATCTACAATCCATAATGAGCTCCACAGCCAAAAAGTTGGCTTTTTTCCATGACCCTTGTCCAAACCTTAATTTTGACCTAATTGTCCACTAGCCTCTAGTCTCACTCTTTTAGGCCAATGTGACCCAATGACACTATTATTTGCCAGTCCTAGTGGAGGAAGCAAGTTATATGGCTCATCTAATCAATTATATTACATGCTCTTTCTTGCAAATCATCAAATATTTCAAGTATTTCTCTACATATTTGCCAAGACATATTGTTAACCAAATCGGTTAACATCTCGCACACTTGTTGCCTAACTTGAGGACCTTTACCCACTCATGTTTTTCAAATCAATAAGAAATGGCTCGTTTGGCATAAAGAGTGTGAAAAAAGAGCACTTATGTGGAATTACTGAAGAAACGAGGATCAAATGCACGTATAATCTTTCCCTAACTCTATGCCATAAACTATGATGGCCTTGTGCATTCGTTTTGTGACTCAAGACACTTTACCATTAGTAAAAATGCTCCCTATGGAAAAAGGACAGTTTATGATAGAATTGGTCAAGAAAGAAGGGTCTTTACCCACTCGGATTGGCCAAATCCATGAAAAATGGATCTCTTGATATAGAATGTGTGATTCAATACCATGAACAATGGTGTTAGCCAAGAGAGGGGGATCTAATGCACATGTGTACTTTCCACAAGCTTAGTATCATCAAGTATGAGAGTGTTATGCTCCTGTTGCCAACCTCGAGGCCCTTTATCCACTCAAGTTGGCCAGATCAAGGAAAATTGTATCCCTTAGTATAGAAAGTGTGAAAAAAGACTACTTATGGTGAAATTAGTCAAGTAAGGGGGATTCATATGAATTTATCAACTTGAATCGAGTCCCTTTATGCACTTGGGTGGAACAAATCAATGAAAACTGACTCCCATGGTATAGAAAGTGTGAAAAAAGACCGTTTACAATGGAGTTTGTCAAGAAAGGGGATCCAATGTTCATGCGGCCTTGCCACAAGCTCAACTTCACTCTCTTTACCAACTCAAGGCCCTTTACCTACTTTGCTTGGTCAAATCATTGAAATAATGGCTCTTTAGGTATAGAAAGTGTGAAACAATATAGGTTATGGTGAAATTATACAAGCAAGAGTGATCCTATGCTCATGTGGCATGGCCAAAAGCTTAATTTCATCAACCATAACATCACACATACTTGAGGCCTTTTACCCACTCGTGTGTGAAAAATGCCCCCCTTGATATAGTATCAAAAAAGGACCATTTATGGTGAAATTAGTCAACCAAGTAGGATCCAATGCTCATATGTATTGCCAGAAGCTCACTCCCATTAAGTACAAAATCCATCAAGTGTGGTTGCAAGTTGACCACACGTGTTGTGAAAGAAGTTTACAATTTATGGTGAAATTAATCAAGTAAGTAGGATCCAATGCTCACACGTATTGGCACAAGCTCAATCCCATTAGGTACAAAATCCATCAAGTGTGGTTGCAAGTTGCGGACATGTGTTGTAAAAGAAGTTTAAGTAATAAGTCCAATAAATCATAGGAGAGTATGAATAATTTTTATCCTTTTACCGATGTTGATATCGATGGCTTTTTTTTAAGGCTTTGGTTCCGACAAAGCATTGCACAAACACAAGGTGTGTTTGAGGGATGCATTTGAGGAGAGCGGGAAACCAAATGTTTTAGGGGGAGAGGAAATGGGGCTTTAGAGGAAAGAATGAACGATGAAAGAGGGATGGAAAATGGACTGTTACATAAGGGGAAAGAGAATTCTAGGGGAGGAAAGGGAGATGGTATATAGAATGGATTTTTCACTAAAAATGATCCCTTAAATTGAAGCCTAGTTTTACGAGGTTTGGGAAGTACATGGAATCATGGTCTTCAAGGATATTTGGGAAGCAAGACTTTAAAGGATAACCTAAAAGATATTTATGGATCTCAAAGAGTCCATAGATGCATCATTATGGATCAATATGTTCTTTTAAGACCTTATTTATCCCTACAAGCTACTATAAGCCCTACAATTGATTCTTTATTCTCAAAGGCTCCAATACGCGATATGTACGATAGCACATGCAATCATCAAAAATGATTTTTAGAACACACAAATTTATACTTGCAAAGAGACTTCAAAATATGGTTTTTTTTAATTAAACGAAATTTATAAAATACTAGAATCAAATACTTATGTACGTAAAGAGTATTTATATTGGTCCCTCAAACTACAAAAGATACCAGACATCATGGGATTGACTCGTCCATCTTCAGAAACTGTCCTACAAAACTCTTTACAAAACCAACCGCTCTCTTTATCGTGACAAAATCCATGTCCTTTCTTACTTTCAGAATGATAGTTTACACCTACAAGTCAAGATTTTTTATGGGTGTTATGGAAGAGGACTAAACATGTTACTAGATTCCACTTCTACTATTGTCAGGCTTAGGAAGCTGGCACTACCTTCCTGAACAGCATCAGCCTTTTCTGCTGTGATATCAGGAAAGCATAATTTCCTCTCACTTGAGAATAGACAACAGTCGAAAGACAAGCTTCACATATTTTTAGAAGAGGCAATGTATGAAATAGAAGAATTCAATACATGTTATCCAAGTTTTTACAATCACCCACTATCAAGGGCGCTAAGTATGCAGCCAGGGCCCAGAGGATATGCCAACTAAATGTAATTCTCATGACCAAAAGGTTTTTAAGGGTCAAATCTCACATAACATGATTATTGGTGTTGAGATGGAATTTCACCACACACCACTATTACTTAAAGCATGTTTATTGATACAAACCAAAAGACTAGCTTCAAAGCACCTCGTGCAATGAATAACCCTACAGATGTCAGAAGAGTCTCAATTCAACTCCTCTTCCCCATCCCAGCCATCAATGGTACCAACCATAGAGTAATCTCCCTTCTGGAAAGGGCATCACAATTGTCAATATAACACCCTGCACCTCAGTACATGCCAAAAGAGACTCCTTGGAACATGCAGGCTTCTTGCTGCTCTCCGGCGGCATTCATGAAATTAAATTGACTGGCTCCATTAGCAAGATCGAAAAAAGTTGCGATGTCTTTCAGCCCGAGAGACGTTTGCAGACGTTCAAAATCAAAGAATTTGCGAACATTACACATCTGACATCTGAACTGACTGGCTCCCTTTATATGATATAGAAAAGTTCATGACTAGTGTGGAGCCTGCAGACGTTCAAAATCAAGAAGCTGGAACATAATGCGTCTGACTTCTGCCTTACCATAAACTGCATATCCAAGCCCATGCAGTGCATGTGCCACACCTGTCGAAGCAAAATTCCGGAGTCGTCTGCTTTTTTCAACCAGCTCTTGACGATTATCTGAATACAAAATGTACCTCTGTAGTGTCTTTTCACGGAGATATTTTCCACACAGCCTGTTAAAAAGAAGCTTGCGGTGTTTCTCTTGCAGCCAAAGAGCAGGTCCATCTAAGTGCTTCATAAGCAGCTTTTCTGCCATGACAACATCCTGCATAAACCACAGCTTTTGAAACTCTGTTGAGCTTGAGATAGTAGACATGCTAATATTCTTATTGTGCCTTGTCTTAACAACGCTGAGGTTAAAATTCGAGTTATCTTTCACACAACATCTACAAGCAAGTCTTCCAAAGCATCAGAAGAAAAACAGGGAAGATGTGCAATCTGTAGTCAAAGTTCTTATTTGAAATTCGATCCTTCGAACATAATATGACATTTAAATGTTTTGCATAACATGAGAAGCTTGACTCATAATACCTGAATCTTTTGTCCTAAGTACTCTAGCCGCTCATTGCAAAAACGAGGATGGTCCAACTTGTACATTGAAGGATGAAGAAAAGAAAGCTGCATCCAAGTACAGAGCATGATTAGGCTTGGATTCTTATGCATTGCATGGATGTTTATATCGAAGCTATACTTTTATATTATTATAAAACCTTGGCGAAAGTTTATCAAGCTACGTTTTTTAGTTTCATGATATTGACAAAACATAGTACGATTTTATATATTTTCTTTTAAATCTCTAAGAAAATATGTAAATCCTGGCGAAACTTTAAAATTTTTTCATAAAAAGTTTCAAATCTCGGTGAATGTTTCAAAAATTCATTTTCATTAGGGCTGGGCATATAAACTTTCGATGCCTATAAAAAAGTCACACCTCTTAACAAAACTAACATGAAAAAATAAGGGAAGATGCATTGATACCCATTTTTAGACACATGTTATAATTTTCATTATTCTGGGCCTGCCCTTCACAAACCAGGTACAAAACCATATCATCTTATTCAAACATAATTGTGGCAAATGCACTACAGTCGTTAAAAACCTGTTCTACGAATATAAGCTCAAGCAACTGGATACAATAAACCAGCTCACATTATATCTGTAACGAATTCATACTACTACATGTAGAAGCTCCCTGGTGCATTTTACGATTAGGTTGTATAGGCTGTCCTCTGGCCTGATTGATGAACTTTTTAAACCAACCAGCTGGTGTTTTATGTGTGGACAGGTTGTGAGAGTGCATGCAATGCACATCAGCAGAAGCAATCTTTAACCAAGAATAATTCACACATAAGAGGGAGATAGAAGAGACAAGGTAAACCCGTATATACATCACCCAAGCAGGGTGAAACTGAAGCTCCACCACAAGTACGATATCTGAAAACCATGCTCTCTGTTGGATGCAATGGAAGGAAGTTGGAATGCAAAGAGGAGACAACGAGCTGAAGCAATGGAGTGTACTTGCAAGTGGACAATTAGAAAGTACAAAGGAGAGATCATATAGACCCAAGTATGGCCTAGTGTCCTAGGTGGACCATTTGTCCTACATAAATGTACAAGGAGTTCCAAATGGACTAGGAGTCCTAGGTGGCCTACAAGGCCATACCAGGGCTAAGTGGCAACAAACCCCTCTCCATGGTATGGCTTAAGTATCCTGGATCTTAGATATACTTGGAAACTAAATCGGTTGCACATGATCATTCATGATGGATATAGCAACCTAAGAGCTGTCCAATATGCTTGGATTGACTCATTATTATGCCCCCTTCAAACCTGGCAAATTGGATGCCAAGATAGTAATGCAACCGGCCCATATCTGAACATGCCAACTGATTTCTGTAAAAGCATGTCATACACATAAAGAAGTAAATCAGCAAATCTGATCCACTCTTACAAACATAGAGAGTGACCAATGTGGGGCTGTTCTAAAAGCAAAGGCATAACAAATGTGAATGTATTTTAGCATACCATGCCCAGGGGTGCCTGCTTCAATCCATAAAGGGCCTTTTTCAACTGGCATACTTATTTTCAAAACCTTCAACCTCAAAACCTGGAGGTTGGCTGACATAGGCTTCCTCAATCAAATCACATTTAGGGAAAGCTGTCTTAATGTCAAGTTGGTAAACCTGCCAATGCATGTGCGATGCAATGGCTATGACACACTGAATGGTCGTGATGCGTGAAGAGGGAGCAAGGTCTCCTCAAAGTCAAAGCCATTTGCAGAGCATAGCCTTTCACAACAAGGCAGGCTTGCTGCCACTGAGAGTATCCAAGAGAGACCTTGGGACTGTTTTCTGCTATGACAGCCCTCTTCTTTGCAACTGCCTTTTCAATGGCATGATCATCAAGTGGCTGCAAATTAGGCTGAACGTGAGAATCATGAGGAGGCTGTGTACTGCTAGAAACATTGGGATGTGAACCCTACAAGTTCTGATCTAAATCTGTGTTTGATTGAAAGAGGGGCAGCAAGGAATCAAACACATCAGAGGCATCTACTGAAGGCTTTTTTTTACAGTCCAGCGAAGGCAAGGCTGCATGTTCAGCAAAAACAACATCCATGCTGACAAACCTTCCCTATACTAGGCTGGTACAACCGATAGTGCATTTGACATCCTTATCTTCCAGTTTGTGCCTCAACTAACAAGGAACGTGTGCATAGGCCAAACTACCAAATACCCACATGTGTGAAATCATAGGCTTCTGGCCTATCCATGCTTCATAAGGAGTGGTGCTCTATTGAGCACACAGTTGGCACACATAGTTGGCATCCAACCAAAAGTTGTTGGGCAAAGACTCCCCATTAGCATGCAGCTGGCCATTTTTGTTTAAATTTTGATTTTTGAGCTTTGCACCTCCATTCTCTTGTGGAGTATATGGCCTTGTGCACTGATGTATAATAGCTAAAAATAAAAAAACTCACGGTACATTTACTTCCCCACCTGTCCATGCAGAGGGTCAAGAGCTTGTTTCCACTCTCATTTTCAGCCACGGTAAGAAAGTGCTTGAAACAAGAAAAGACATTGGACTTGGCTGTTAAAGGAAAAACCCAAGTATGTCCAGAGAAGTCATCCACACAGGTGACAAAGGATGAGGTAACCCCAAGTGATGCTGTCTGCATCAGTCCGCATACATCATTATGTACTAATTGCAACTTCCTGGATCCACCAACAGTCCCATCATTTGGAAATGAGAAGCAATCCATTTTGCCCAACAAGCAACCCTCACACACATGTTTTGTAAGTGCATGCATTTGTGGAAGGTCCATGACCATGCACTTGGACTGCATTTTCACCAAACTACCATAATTTAGATGTCCCAATCTCTCATGTTATAAATGTGTGTCTGACATTACAGATTCAGCTGCTGCATTTGCTTCCCTCTTTCATAAGCATCAAGATCGTACAGCCCTCAAAAAAGTGTTACAATAAGTACTATGTTGGAAAGGTCACCTCCCCATCTGTAAGCCCCAATATGAGGAGAGCGTGGGGGAGGGAGACCTAGGGCATGTGCCCAAGAGAAAAGAAAGAGACGGGGCTGCCACATGGGCAGCACCTCACATCAAAAGAAGGGAGGAGGGTACCTGGCTGATTTGTAGGAGCATAAGGCGGAGCAGGGTGGCTGATCTGTAGGAGCATAAGGCAGAGCAGAGGACAGCAGCAGGGACTCGAGAAGAGGCTATGAGCTCACAGGTGACGTCAACAAAAGTACAGGATGAAGGCATACACGTGTGGACAGACCAGCACATGGGTCAGCCAAGAGAGAGGCTGGTTGGGCTGCTCGGAGGCAGCCAACCAGGCCTTATATAGGGCAGACCTAAGGGCTGGACCCTTGCCCTGATGTGAGGGCCAGAGCCCTAAAAGTGTGGACCAAACGCCCTAGAAAATATAGACCCACAGGGGCATTTATAGGCAGACCAGGTCAGGGCCTGGTCAGCATGTGTGGGTCGGCCAGAAGCAGCCTGACTGGTCGGTTTTTGGAGCAAGCCCTGGGCCTATAAAAGGGGGCCATTAAGCCCTCACAAATCATCACTTGGAGCAGCCAATATACAGCAGACAGGAGCAGCAATTAGAGCTTCCTTGGGCCTATTCCCAGAGGGTGAAGGAGACTTAAAGGAGCTGCACATTGAGCTAGTAGGTGCTGCCCACCTAGGCTGGTTTCCAGACAGCAAGGTGGAAGGGATCGGGACGGAGAGTCTACATACGCTCGAGGTGGAGCACGCAGGCTTGAGACTAGACATATCCGGCAGATAGTAGAAGTACCTTGTGGTAAGATCAAAGGACCACGCTCTGGTGGGACTTTGGATTTCTCTCTCTTTTGTATTGTGTCCATAGCTTTGGACAGAAATATATATTCTTTTGGTAGCTTCTATATCTGGCTGGATCATTGTCTATTGATGAGTCTACACATCTATGTGATGCACATAAGTTTAAAGAAGTTTGTGATTCCACTCCCCACACACACTGTGTGGGCTCCTGGGCTATTCTATCAGTCTTCCGCTGTGCATACCCTCTGTTGGTCGATTTCTAACATGGTATCAGAGCCCAAGTAGGAGGCTCACAGGTGTGGGAGCTTGAAAGCAGGGACCTTGCTGAAGCATGACCCTGATTCAGAAGCTCTTGGGAATCGACTTCCACGACTGGAGGACAGTGCCTTGCGAGAAGGAGGGTGACTCAAGTTCAATCAAGTGCATACAGAGTTCTGTTCTACGGAAGGTTGAGTTTGTTCGACTGTGCTGTGTGGTTTAGCAGCAGAGATGTCGATCTCAAAAGCCTCTTCAACCCCTTCTCTCCCTTCCTCCTCCCCCAGATTTCTTTCTTTCACTATCCCTAACTTTGGAGAGAGTGGGAAACTGGATGGGACAAATTACCCTATCCGGAAGGTGAGGATCCAGAGTCATTTAGTGGCTCAGAAGCTGTAGAAACTGACAACGGGAGTGGAGGCGAAGCCGAAGGATATGGTGGACAACAAGGGGAAGATACTCATACCTGTAGATGGAGAGGAGCTCGAAGCTTGGAAAGATAGAGATGCCCACGCCCTAGCATTGATCATAGGGACTACAGCGGACTTTGTGCTTCCTCACATCCAAATGGCCGACACGTCAGTAGTGGTGTGGGCCATTCTGAAGGATCTGTAGCTCTACAACCTGGATATGGATGAGGGAGACTTGGTACATGACCACTTCGTCAAGGTGGTGAGAGATCAACTAGCATCGGTTGGTCAAAAGGTGGACTCATGCCAATTGGCCTTGATGGTACTGAGGAGGCTACCTCGGAGTTTCAAAAGCTTTGTTACGATTGTGTCAGAAGGACAGAGAACCAAACCTTTGACTTTTGAGTAGTTGGTCCATTATTGCTCTAGGGAGAAGCTCTACAACAACGACAAAGATGACACGGCATTGTTGGCAAAGGAAAGGGCAAGCCTAACGGTGGCAAGTCCAAGAAGGATGACTCTCATGACGAGGACGCTTCGAAGAGGAAGCAAAAGAAGAAGTGCTTCTATTTTGATATACCAAGCCATTTTGCGAAGGATTGCAGAAAGAAGAAGGCAAATCGGAAAAACAAGAAGAAGGCTTCCAACTCAATTCAGAGGGTAACACAAAAGCCAAAGCTAATGTGGTGATCGAAGAACTGTTCTTGGTGACATCTCCGTGTGTTACTGAGGTCAAATATGCCAACCTAGAAGCCAAAGTGAAGATGTTTGACATTGACATGTGGGGGTCGACGAGGAGTCAGAAACCTTTGTGAAGGTGAAGGACAGCATGGAGTGCTTGGAATCTTCCAGGTGCGTGGCTGTTGACACTGACACAAGGGTGGATTCCATGGAGTGCCCTAGGGTTTCATGTTTAGATGGATGCTGTAATTTAGAAGGGGGCAGTACAAGATTGCACAAGCTATTGGTATGTGCCTCGATTAGATGCATGGTTTGCTTTCAAAGCAAGCACACAGGCAGTACGACGATCTGGTATGTACTTGATGTTCTTAAGTTAAGCCTTTATAGCATGCTATGGAGAGAATCTACTCCTCATTTGTCTCAGGTCATGCGAGATTGGAAGGAATGGGCCTTCTTCGAAGGCAGAAGATGAAGTGTGGGTGCTTCTTCAAATCTCAGACACAGATTGATGGAAGGTGATGGACAAGGTGTACTAAAGCCAAAAGAGTACCTGCTTGAGAGCTCCGTGAGAGTTTGTGGTCCAAGTTATCTGGAGATATTATTTTAGTGCAAACCTTGCCAAAGGAAGGACAGGTTGAAACAGACCCTCCAAGCATGGTGCCTAAAAGACTCCAAATTGTTCACTCATTATGAGGAGGACAACTCGAAGATCGTGGCATCTGGACTGCTCGAGTTCGAAGGCGAGAACATGACCAAAGGTGGTGGTGCCAGGATGTGCTACCAGAGATGGACCTGTGTACTAGGATGGTGTGCGGAAGCGGAACCGAACCTGGTGGAGCAGGAGCCACTGGATGAAACACCAGGAAAAGATTTCGACTTCGAAATGCTCCAGAGGACTACGACCAGGGAGTTACTGGAGTATCGTCATCGGCGTGTTGGCATTGGGCCAAGATGAGAGGGGGTGTTGGAAAGATCACCTCCCCATCTGTAAGCCCCCATATGAGGCCAGCATTGGGAAGGGAGACCTAGGGCATGTGCCCAAGAGAAAAGAAAGAGAGGGGGCTGCCACATGGGCAGCACCTCACATCAAAAGAAGAGAGGAGGGTACCAGGCTGATCTGCAGGAGCATAAGGCAGAGCAGAGGACAGCAGAAGAGACTCAAGAGAAGAGGCTATGAGCTCACGGGTGGCGTCAACAAGAGTACGGGATGAAGGCACGCATGTGTGGACAGACCAGCACATGGGTCGGCCAAGAGAGAGGCTGGTTGGGCTGCTTGGAGGCAGCCAAACATGCCTTATATAGGGAAGACCGTTGCCTTGATGTGAGGGCCAGAGCCCTAAAAGTGTGGGCCAAAAGAATTTTATAGGCAGACCAGGTCAGGGCCTGGTCAGCCTGTTTGGGTCGGCCAGAAGCAGCCTGACTGGTCGGTTTTTGGAGCAGGCCCTGGGCCTCTAAAAGGGGGCCATTCAGCCCTCACAAATCATCACTTGGAGCAGCCAATATACAGCAGACAGGAGCAGCAATTAGGGCTGCCTTGGGCCTGTTCCCAGAGGGTGAAGGAGACTTAGAGGAGCTGCAGACTGAGCTAGTAGGTGCTGCCCACCTAGGCTGGTTTCCAGACAGCAAGGTGGAAGGGATCAGGACGGAGAGTCTACATACACTCGAGGGGGAGCACGCGGGCTCGAGTCTAGACATATCCGGTAGATAGTAGAATACCTTGTGGTAAGATCAAAGGACCACGCTCTGGTGGGACTTTGGATCTCTCTCTCTTTTGTATTGAGTCCATAGCTTTGGACGGAAATATATATTCTTTTGGTAGCTTCTATATCTGGCTGGATCATAGTCTATTGATGAGTCTGCACATCCATGTGATGCACATAGGTTTAAAGAAGTTTATGATTCCACTCCCCACACACACTGTGTGAGCTCCTGGGCTATTCTATCAGTCTTCCGCTGTGCGTACCCTCTGTTGGTCGATTTCTAACATATGCATTATCATGCATGATAGTTGTCATACACCACACAACGATAACCGTCACAAATAGTCTAAAACCATTTGTAGAGATGGCTGCGAAAGAAATCAGAGTCTTTGTAATACCTTGAACATATAACACTTTCAAAAGAGTAACTATATCCCCCGAAACTGAAGTAGCAAGAAATCCCGCTCTTATACCACTGTTGGATGTGGGTAGCAATGGAAGGAAGCTGGAATACCAGAGAGGAGACGACAAGCTGAAAGCAATGGAGTAACCTTGCAAATCACAAATAATTAGGAAGTGAGGGGTCATATAGACACAAGTACACCCTAGTGACCTAGGTGAACCATGTGTCCTACCTAAAAGGACTAACTGGCCAACAAGGCCATACCAGGGCTAAGTGGCAACACTCTTCTCTACTGGATCTCAGTGGTACAAGTCCCAAGACGAGAGGTGAAGGAACAATATGCCACACTACACACTGCCTGGACACTCTTGCTCTCTTCAATTGACGACTCACTTGTGAGAGCTGTATATAGCCCTAGCAAGGGGCTAGTGTGGACCGACCATAGTTACCAGGGAACAACGTTCCGACATCCAGAACGCTGTTCCAGCAAGCAAGCCAGAACAAAACTTGGAATTCTCAAAGAAAACAGCAAATGCAGCGCAGATATGTATCAATATTGGTGCAGAAGCTACCATGACCTGTGTATAAAGCAACTTACATCTATGTTATGAAAATTGGGAGAAATATAGAGCTCATTTCTTCAGACAGGAAGATTTCTAATGCAAGAGCTTTAGATTCAAAAACCTCCCTGACACATTTTCAAGTAAGTTGCAAATCTTGAAAAATGTTCTAATGTAAAATTCAAAACTTATCAGCATTTTAATCCTTTTAGTCAAGGCAATCTACTGTACTTATTATTAATTGAGAATTGCAATAAATTTTCCTGCCATGAAACCACGGGGCATCCTTAATTTAGGAGTGTACACACCTGAAGACCAAGCTCTAGCTCTGCATTTCTGGCAATCGTTATGCTGGGCTCTTCATCCACACTTGGCAGCGGGTATCCCATTATTTTTAACACCTTTGGGAGACTATCTATCTCCCAAAGATTCCCTCTGAAGCGCTTCATACCTGGTGGCACGCAAGCCCTGAAAAGCAGCGGCTTTGCGAAAAGCGCATCATCTGAAGTCTGTGACAGACAACAACGCTATTCAGTCAACCAAACATCAAAGCATGCATCGTCATTATGAAATGCTGCAATAAAAAACTCTTTGGGAGCAGAAGCTATCATGCCTGGATATCATAAAGATCCTGCCAGGTAAATTGCTTTCTATCAAGCTCAGGAAAGACGAAGTCGTCATCTATACGACCCAGCCTGGGTTTCGGCTGGCCATGTTTTGCATCAGGATCCAGCCCAAGCACTTCAAAAAGCAGGCGATAAACTTCTTTCATGCCCATAGCCAGATACAAAGCTCCAATCAAAGCCCAAAATACTGACCTGGAGCAACAATAGTATTTCTATCAGAGCCTGGACCCTGCAGATAATCCACGATTATGAATGCGGCGATGAAGCTTAAAAATTCCCCGGACGACAATGTCTTAAGGTCCCAGATTTTCAGTCAACAGATTTTAGCATTCTATGCTATGTCATAAATATATGCATATCCGTCTCACTCTCTCTCTCTCTTCCCATGACGCCCACCTGATGGTCTGCAGTCGCAAATCCGTCCTTACTGAATCCATGTCCTCCTCAGGAAAGATAATGCAGTCTAGACTTGCCGCTTTAATCAACTTAGGCAGTTCCTTTTTGTTAGTCAAGCCAAATGCCCGCTCTCGTAAACAGGAAGCTATCTCCTTCGGATGTCGTTGTAAAAAGTACTCCGCCAAAGCTAGTTCCACTACAAATTGTCCTAAAAACCACAGCCGAGAATGACCAATCTTCACGTATCTGGCCCGTTTGCTTCTGTCGCTCTCCGAATGCTGAAATGCCAGGTAAAGGAGAGTGTCCAAGTGGAAAAACGGAGAGTCTTCGGCAGGATCCTCCATCCCTTCCAGGGGGTATCCTAGCGCCTGCTTCGCCTCGGGGAGTTTCTCGTCCATCCATTCGTAATCCTGGGGGCGCAAGGGGGCGGGGGGGAGGCAAGAGCTGAGAAGGGGGAGAGTTTTGAGGGCGAGCTGGGGGCTTTGGAGGAAACGTTCAGCGAGGTTCTTGTCATCGAGGGGGGGTTTAAGGAGGGCTTCACGGACACCAACGAAGGTGGAAGATTTGGGGGGGAGGCGACGAGGGGGGGAAGAGGTGGAGACAGAGGTGATGGGAGGGAGGGGATAAGGGAGGTTTAAGGAGGGAAGGTGATGATCGTAGCAGCAATGGGGAAGAAGGGGGGAGGAGAGGGAGGTGAAGGAGGAAAGGGATGAGCTTTCTTTTGGGTTCTTCCATGGAAGAAGAGCAGAGGCAAGGTCCGCCATAGCCAACCTCCAAGCTCTGAGCTCCAAGGTCCAAGCTTTCTGTGTCCAACAATTGCTTCATCTTCCTCTCCATCTTTTTATTAGTTTGCTCCTCCTTTTCATATCCAACCTCCAATTGAATATTTACCCCTTCCATCATTCACATTTAGACTTCGAGTTATTTTTTCACCACCTTTTACTCCATTCCATCTCCCCCCCCCAAGCATTTTATCGGTCGGACGAGCTCGCTCCTATCGCGTGCGCAGCCTTCATCACACACATCTCTTGTGTCAGCATCCCGCCCACCCGTCCCTCCAACTAGAATGCCAACCCTTCACACCATCTCTTAAAAGATGCCCGCCAAGTCGTTTGTACCCAGCCTAAGGCCCACGTTCACACCACCCACCTGACCAACCATGCCTTGCCTTCGACCGTGGTGTTCCGATGACTTGGTAGGCGACAATTTGAGCAAAACATGGGTTCGCCTAGCATCCCCCCTCCCGACCCTTGCCCAAGCAGCGGTCATCTGGATGTGCACCAAAGAAACCTGCACCAATCATTTTGTTTCATGCTATGGTTCTACACTGTGCCACCCACCCCGTCCCACCTCCTCTGAACAGCCAGGCATGACAATAGTCTGGGTTGGTCAGGCGAGTGGTGTGGAGAACTCTTTCCACCCACCTTATGTATTCGATGCAACCTAAAGGATGGACCCTCTTCCAATTAACAAGTAGAGAGCGAAAGACACTTTGAGCTCCACACTAAAACTCCACTAGCCCACGAATGCTCCACTTGAAGAGCAGCCACTACCAAAGAGACCAACTTACATACTACTCCACAAAGGCTTTGAGCAGTTCCATGGAAGGGCAAAGGTAAGGTCTGCCATAGCCACAAGCTCTCTCCCACTATCTTGCAAAAGCTTTACCAACAACTAACACCACCACACTTCCTCTTCTTCTTACTTCGTCAAGCTTTCCA
Organism: Dipteris shenzhenensis; assembly: GCF_047967505.1. Taxonomy (NCBI): domain Eukaryota; kingdom Viridiplantae; phylum Streptophyta; class Polypodiopsida; order Gleicheniales; family Dipteridaceae; genus Dipteris; species Dipteris shenzhenensis. The sequence continues at coordinate 25,826,865 of NC_141626.1, read as the reverse complement.
TTTTCCTCTTCACTATGTTCACACTTGCCTTAGTTCGAGTATGGCAGCTCTTTTAAGTGGAGCACCTGCCAATTAGTGGAGTCTTAGCATGGAGCTCTAAGCCTCTGTCAAGGTCTTGGTATCTTCTGTGCTCTCTACTTGTTTATTAGAATAGGGGGTCCACACTTCAGGTGGCACATAATACATAAGGTAGGGGGAAAAAGTTCTCCATGAGCAATCTGGTCCATGTAAGTGACACACAGAAAAGCCGGCTCTCACTCGATGGCATAAACTCCATGATGAGGCAATCCAATTAGAGGACTACGGGTGGAATTAGGTATTCACACGGTCCGAGGGCACCTTGAGAGATAGCTCACAACAAAGTTTGGAATATTCTCGTCTAGCCTAGCACCCCCACCTACCCCTCTCCGACACTCTCGAATGCACCAATCACATCCTACATAATCACCAGAAATTTGCAACCATGGAGTTGCATGGCGGTAGCACGACATGTGAATTACTGAGCAACCAGACTTGCTCAAGCATGGTCTGCAAGCAGCAAACGAGGCTAGGAACTCTTCATGTGATGTGATAATTGGTCTCAATTTAACCACATTAAAGGCATGTGATTGGCTTGAGGCATGGAGAGATAATGGATAGCATCCTCCCCCAACATGAAGATGTTTTTTATCTTCCTCAAGCTTCCTTATCAGGATGAGCTACAATTAATCACCTCTTAGCCCATGCATCTCTTCAAGAATGTGGAATGCTCCATTTTCAAGGACTTGGTTGGTAAGAGAGACACATCTCTCATGGGAAGCACAAAAAGACTTCAAAGAAATGGATAGGATGAGGGAATTTCGGCCACAAAGGAATGATACGAGAGTTGTGCTTCCAAAGGCACCATGGATTTTCACCAAAAGGGAGGAGGGAATTGGTAAGAAGGGAACTAACCTTTTCCAAAATATGGACAAGGCACATCAATGACCTAAAGGGTGGTTTTACAAAGAACGATAAGCTTAGTGGTCTCAAGTCTCATGATTGGCACAAGTTCTTACATGTGTTCTTGTCTTTTAATTTGATAAATGGTGATAACAAAATCCTTACCCCAAATCAATGTCCTCCCATTGTAAGTTTGAGATTGGATCTTGCTTTTGTACATAAAACTCATCCTTCCAAATGTGGTGAAAGGGTTCCTATGAGAAAATCTTACAAAAGACATCAATAAGTTCAATGGTGCTATGAGGTATGCTTATCTTGTCCATCATCTAATATCATTTTAATAAATTCATATATCACTGATGCATAATGTTGCAAGCATGTGGAAAATACGGTTCCCTTCAAAGGATATCCCTTATCAAGCATCAATAAGGCTAGGCTAGACATAATCAAATTGTGCAAGCATTACGATAACCCAAGTGCACTTGGTTCTACGCATAGTGGATGAGCTAGTCATTGCATAAAAACTTCAGTCATTGGTGGATGATATTCTTGAAAGGTTCATGAAAACCTTGAAGAGATTTGTGAGGCAAAAGGCAAGACTTAGAGAATATCAAAGGGTTGTGTGGTACAATTGTCATTGGTATATATCATAGAGTTCCTTACATGCATGGATTTTGGTATGCCACTCTATGGGAATACAAGGATGGTGATTACGTGGTGGTTGAGGCTGCTCAAAGAAAAGAGACTAAAAGAAATAAGGGTTGATTTTTGAGAGAGAAGATTAAATACATTTTGTATCCTCAATAGTAGCAAACTACAAGGAGTAGATTTAAATTGAGGCACATGATGCGACCATATCTAGACGACCTTGCTGCCACATCATTAGCTACAAAAAGTTAGGTACAAAAATCTCTTTTATAGGACAATGGAAATAGGGAGAAAGTAAAAGAGTGAGTGAGACGAGAGCCTAAAAGGGGATGTGATCTAGATGTAAGGTCCTTACTTAATTAATTTTACCCTTGCTTGTAATTTGCTTAAGGACCATGGCCACAATCACTATAATGTGCATTCTCACTGCTTCATTTCTTTTTCATTGTAGTTAAAAGGTGCTTCAATGTTTTTTCAAGTGTAGTGCAAATCTTGTGGAGTGCTAGCCTTATATTGGATAGTCAAGCAAGCACATTAGATGCCAATCTTCTTTCCTCATAATTCGTTTGGTACTATCGAACTCCTCACATGAAGTGGCTGAATAAAATAAATCAATGAATGAAGGGCCTCACAGTGGATGTGACATGGTGGCAGATGGAGGATGGCAAAGTGGGGGGGGCAGCCGCCAACATGGCGCTCTTCAAAGCCCACCACATGGCACACAAGACTCCAAATCACTAGCAGCAGACTTTAGACACACCGAGTACATGCGTCGTCTAACCTGCCAGTAGTGTGACATGATGTGAGGAGAGAGAGAGCATAAAGAGGAGAGAGATGAGAGAGACATAGTGAGAGAGGGAAGACAGAGAGTACATCGAGGAGAGAGAGGAGAGAGAGAGAGAGATTTATAGTATATTATATATTTTATTTGATATAATACATTAACATATTGTGTGTGTGTGTGTGTCTAGAGAGAGAGAGAGAATATTATATATATATATATAAAATATAAATATTATATAATATTTAATATAAATATATATATCTTATCTTACTACTTCCTTAAGGAAAGCTTTCCGAGGAAGTTAAGAGAGATGTGCCACGTGGAGGGACAGGAGGGCACGAGCTTGCCATATGGTGCAAATCCTTGCAGCCTATGGTTCCTTTTTGAACACGCCGCTTGGATGAACCCTACTCCTCCTCACTTAGCATGTGTCACACTTTTCATTGTTCATCAACTCTACCCTAGAAACCCCCTCCTTCCTCTCCCACCATAGCCCCTTTAGGATACGTTGGGATGTCTAGTGAGCATTGGGACATGTGGGGAGCTCATGGATGGCTGCCTTTGCCTACCTCATGCCTGTCTTGAATGTTGTAGAGTTGAATTGCTCTGGATACCAAAAGCCTCACTATCAGGCCTCTCTAATTAAGCATGGTCGTCAATAGCCAAGATTCTTCCTCCTTAATTTGAACTTAGCCTCTCACTTTCAGAGTTGAGTCATGCTCATCACTATGTAATGTTTTTGCTTCTTCCATTAGCTATTTAACCCATATTTATCAATGAAGCGAGGAAAATATTTCTAAGTCATGTAATGCAAAGATTGGTTTCCCACCTTCTTGAATCACAAAATACTTCTAAGTTACTTAATGCAAATATGTGTTTCTGTTTCCCACCTTTTCGAATCACAAAAAAAATTTCAAGGAAGTTGTCAAGATGCACTGCCTTCACAACCTAGAAGTAGGTCATAGATGTCACAAGAATGCTATTTAGGGAGATGTACCAGCTCAGATTGCTAGCTCATGTGCTCAATTTCGCCCTACATTGGTCCCATGATCTTTAAGAAGGCCTCCATAAACCTCTCTTCATTGCAATCACCTCCATTATCCCCTGTATCTTCACAACACCACCACCTCCCCTCCCCTCCCCTTGATCATTCCCCCCCAAATCCCCCAAATCCCTTGAAATTAGTCAGTGTCAAGAGCGAGAGAGTTCTAATTAGTCAACATTCGTGAAGCCATCCTGATTTGCGATGGCAAACAAATAGGTGGTGGGTGCCAAGAGTGAGAGAGATCATTAGAATACACAATAAAGCATGATAAAGTCAATTGTCTTTAAATCTGGGGTCTTAAAAGAAGACATTGAAGTCTAGGGAATTTGTTAAGCCACAAAGAAAGCAAGGAATGGAGAGGAAAGGGTGGATCATTGTGAGGAGATGTAGAGAAGATGAATTTTAAAGAATTCCACAATTGAGGAAAGAAGTCGGATGTAACCAAAGTTGGAAAGGAAATTCGGGTTGATGTGGTGTGCACAAAGTTATTCGGTGAGATCCTACATGTTGGGTTGTGAAATATAAAGGAGAGGCAGATAGTAGGAGGCTTAATTGATCAATGGGGAGCCGAGGCATCAATGTGGGGAGTCGAGAAAAGGAGAGAACATATTCACAAAGGGGCAGAAAACACAAGAGACAGAGAGGGGTAGATCAATTAACAATTCAACGATGGATCTTTTTCAGCTCCACCATTAAAGTATCATTGACACCTTTCATATAGTGTGGGTTTTTTGTAGAGTTATAAATACTATTGTTGCTCCAAGTCAGTATTTTGACCTTTGATTGGAGCTGTATGGGCATGAAAAAAGTTTATCGCATGTTGTTCAAAGTGCCTGGGCTCGATTTTGATTATGGAAGCGCTTTAACTCTCTCTCTCTCTCTATCTATCTATCTATCCATCTATCCATCTATATAAAGTTGATGTGGGGCAACAAACCAAGGCAAGGAGAGACTATACTCTTAAAGGGGTAGAAAACACTAGAGATAGAGAGAAGTGTAGATGTATTCCCAATTGAGCAATGAGTTGGTAGAGGAGTCAAAAGAGGAGAACCCAAATGATGGAAAACACAGTGTGTGCTCGAGGGCAGCTGAAGAGAAGCCCAAGTGGTTTATATTTGGTTACCTAAGGGGGATTATAGGCACACCACTAATGACATCTTTGGATGGAAATTATGAGGAACAGGAGGTTTCATAGACACAAAAATTTACACGCATGTTGCACAATCAAGGCTACGTAAACACATACAGACATCTATATATTTACTACTATTATTTTAATAGGAAAGAGTTGCCATGTGGTAGCCAAAGGGGAGAGTAGGCCTAGATTTGAAAGTTTGTGTGTGTATGTGCATGTGTGTTTGTCTATGTGTGTGAGTGGAATAGTCATAAGAGAGAATTTTGTGTGTATGAGAGACAGAGAGACTTTTAACAAGGATGTATGCATGTATGTGTGTGCAGATGTATATGAGAAAGAGAAGCGGGGGAAGGGATGTCCTATGTTTGAGTGTCCATGTGTGCATGCATATGAAGAAAACACTCAAGGGAGAGAGAACACATTTGGGTGTGTGATGGAGAGAGATGTATTATATGTGCACTAAGAGAGAGAGAGAGAGAGAGAGAGAGAGAGAGAGAGAGAGAGAGTAGGGTGGGGGGGATTTCTGTGCGAATGCTTTGCCCTCGATCAACATGACACAGCAACTCACACTCATCTAGCTAAATCATTGAGTACAATGGGCATAGATTCAAGCGAAGCAGTGCCTGCGGTGGAGGGGGTCTTGAAACTTGAAATTTTATTTCTTGAAATTAAAGACATTTTTAAGATCCCACCTTGAGACCCAGTGGAGCGGGTCTGTACCCCTTCATAGACGGGTCATGCTACTCACACACACACATACATATATAGAGTGTGTGTGTGTGTGTTTAGAAGTTTGGTTTAATGAAAGTCTTTTGAATTATTGTAGAACTGAAGATTCTTGAATATGTGTGTGTGTGTGTTTTTCACAAATTTTCTTAAAATTCCTCAAAGTTTGAGATTTATGAATGAAACCTTAAATTTTATAAAGTTTGAGATTTTGAGACCCAGTGGAGTGAGTCTCTAGCCCGTTGTAGATGGGTTACATTACTCGTAGCTCCAATTCTACATGGCCATGGAAGGGGATGTACATTGGATGAAATAGAAGGCATGAGAGGAGCAAACTAATAAATCTTGAGAAGAAGAAGAAGAACTTTTGGACAGAGAGAGCTTGGAGCTTGGAGGTTGGCTATGGCGGACCTTGCCTCTGCTCTTCTTCCATGGAAGAGTCCAAAAGGAAGCTCAGGCCTATTAATATGTCAACTAAATAGTGCTTTTTAGCATACAACTAAATAGCAATTACAAAGGAATGTACTATACCAAATGACAAGCTTTTGAAAGTAACTTGGGGCAAAGCCCTGACCAACATTAATTTTGGATGAAACTCAGGTTGGGTTTAGATGAACACGTGCCTATAACAACCTTGGTCTTTTAAGAGGTATCAAACATGGACATCATATATGACCTTATTCAAATGTTGAGTGTATTGTGTCTCAAGTATATTGACATGAATAGGACAAGCATGGTACCCACTTTTTGACAAATCTACATGCATAAATGTTCATGACACCTCCACAAACTACATAATATATTGTATCACATGAAGCCTCCACAAATATAAAATTAAATATTAGTCTCACCTTCGCATTCTCTGTATGTAGGAAAGAAAAACTTGATCCACATCAAGATTCCCTTGATCAAAACATCATAATTGGCCCTAGATCTCTAGAGATATTAAAGACAAGAATCCCTCTTCGAGCCCTCTCCATAGTATCGAGAGATCCTCTATGAATGATTCCATGTACATGTCGTATTATTTGCCTTCTATTTCCTAGCACAAGGAGGGGAGGCATAAGGTGTCCCTTCTTTATAATCAACCATGGGCGAATGTTGTAATTCACTAAAGCTATTAGCCATATTGAATAAGATGTTGAGCTTAACCCAAAAGGAGTTATGCCATCCATCACAAGCGCAAGATGCAAGTTACACAAATCCTCAAGCCCAAGATGCAAGTTACACAAATCCTCTAAAAACTCTAGCCATATGTTATCTATGTGCTTCTACATAGCATAATTCATAAAAAACCTCTAAGTACATCATTGGAACAATCCATACTATGCCATGTCATATATTTTTATATGGCCGTAATTACAATTGACAATTTGTTGTATCCTATTGATTGTCAAAAAATTCTCAAGACCTATACTAGGATAGTCTCACCCAAAAAGTATTCTTAGGCTACATCCTTCAAAAATTAAATCTTTTCAAGTTGGCACTCTCATGCTTCACTCTTCTCCAATGAGGCTACTTCCCTTAAAGCTCATTGCTATTGACCTCCTTTTGGTGTTCCACAAATCATCGCCTTCATGCTTTCTTGGTCTCTTGTTCACTCCTCGAATCTTTCTCGATGTCTTCTTATGGTTTCATGCCCTTAAGAGCCCCTCCATGCTTGCTCGGCTCCATCCCCTTTCTTTGGGTTTATAGTCTTTTTCCATTTGCCCTTTGTTCTGGCTCATTTGACCATAGACTTTTACATTTGACCTTCAATTGTTGGTATTTTTTCTTTCGAGCCCCACCTTTAGCATGTCCCATTCTATCGAGGGTTTCATTATACCACCAATAGATTAGAATACATATAGGAAAGTTCTCCTTGTCATATCCTTTAGTTATTTTTTCCTACTAGCTTGAATGTAGCATGCAATGACCTATCTACTCCTCTAGCTTTCCTTTATTTTGCTCCCTTACCTTATGGGTTTGCTCGGTGGCATTGGTCTATAGTCTTCACATCTCCTGCTAGTTGCCTCTCTTTGGGTGGTAAGTCATCCTTCATCATCAATTAGATTGGTAGCTACTACGATTTGATGTCTCCTTGCAATAGCTTCTATGCTTGTTTGATTCTTTTTAGCTCTAGTGGCTTCATCTTCATACTCTTTCTCTCACCATCTTATTGTCTACACTCGATACAGCAATGTGGCTTGCACCCTCTCCACAGCTTCGACATGCCCTAACACTGCTTCATCTTTGCTATGATCCCTTGGCTATCTTCATTCATCTCTTTTCTTTGGGTTGGTCTGCATGACATGGAAGCACTCCATCATTTTCTACATAACCTTGGCTTACTCCTATCTCCACGCTTTCAAACTCTTGCCTCCCTTGATTCAAAGTATCCATAATCTGTGATCATCCCTCTTTTTTGACACCTTTTAAGCACCTTTTACACTAGCTTATGCGCTACCATCTTTGAGTCCTTCTTTCACCTCAACACATTGAAAATGGGATCACTACTTAGAATGGTTTACAAGGTCTCCTCCTTGTCTTGCCCATCACCCTTCTATGTTTTGGAGGAATTTTAGTTCATCTTTGCTCCTAGAGTCATTTGGGCTCCTTTTCCACTAGCTATTGTGCCATGACCTTTCCTATCTATTCCTACCTTTTGTTAACGAGATGGTTGCTACGTTCATAGTCTAGGTAGAATAGTGTATGTGCAAACCATTGCCTTTGGACTAATCTTGCTAGGTCCATGAGAGATTGGGTCAGACATTGGAGGTCCGTCTGCAATGTCCCTAGAAATCTTCATCCATCCACAACATCTTCCCTATCCTCATCCTGATTCACGGCACAATGGTAGCAACTCCAACCATTGGAGGATCGACTAGTGGGAGTGGAGGCATAAGTTGAGGCAAGACAACTAAGTTGCGAGAGTGAGTACAAACCAACCTAGAAATCTGGGGTACCAAGGAGGTTGTGGGATACCGGCTTGGGGAATGAGCTACACCAAACACCGTATGCCAAGGCAGGAATCATCAAGCAGATACCATTGAAATATCCCCTCCTATTGGAGGTCAATGAATCATTACTACAGGCCATGGTGAGCATGCCACAGCTCGTATGACCTGTTGTTGGCAAAGGTCCTCCACCTCAACACGTAGCTTACACTTCTCTATGAGCTGCATGCACTTCTAAATGGTGGCAATGTTCTTTTCTCTATTTTAGGATTCTGGAATGGCCATGGACGTAATTGGAGTTGCTCTAGTAGGGGGTGGGGGGTGGTTAGAGGCTACTATGGGGAGGGAGGGTGCTTCGGCTGCATCGTCATTGCTCCTCCAAGAGACTTGGGCTTGCCCTTTGTTGTTGAGTCTTGTTGCCTCCAGAGGGCATCTACTTTGCCCCACAATTCCTCCTTGACTCACTTCCATTCCTTTGCCTCTTCCTTATAGTGGAGGTCAGCTTGCTTCATTAGCTCTCAAGCAGGTCGTAGTTTGTTTGCAACACAAGAACTTGCAACTTGTATACCTCATCCTTGAGGCATTGCGCTATGGAGCTCTGAGCCAAGTTGGCCAAAAAGGCTCGGGCATCTAGTCTAGCCTACTATGTAGCAGGCTATTTGCCACTTCAACAAGGCACATCCAATGTTGCTATTGCGGAATGTGCATATTTATGTGTCCTTGCTGCGGTGGTTCCTTTGCCTATGGCAAGGTTGGTCTTTGTGACTATTGAGTTGGTGCCTATTGTCAGAACAAGCTTTTGGGTTAGCATGATAGATTGGCTAATTGCATCCTGTTGTTCATGATCATCTCACGGGGTAGGATTATTACTATCTTGCAATGGGGCGCTAGGATTACTACTATCTTATAGCGGGGCGCCAGGATACAAGCAAGCTTGTTAATGCACCACTATCACGATTCTATGAGCTCAATGTTCATGGTGTCAATGAGTGCTTCAAGACCATTGGGTTTCATGGAGATGGCCTCTTCACAACACTCCTTGAGGTGGCTCTAAAGTAATGTTCTCATTAGGATTGACTACTCGTTTCCATTCCCTCTTCAACTTTGGACACATACCCATCACCTCACCAAAAGTACTATCTACTTTTCACTGAGATAAATCCTTAACCAAGATGTACTCTTCTTGCTCTTCCCCCAAAATTCAATTGATCACTTTGTACCATCTTTTAGGCCTTCTTACCTTTTCCTTTGCGTGCTTTAGAGGATTGATTTCCATTTGCTTCCCCTTGTTTGGACTAGGACCTATTTCTCTATTGCTTTGAGCTCTAGTTCTCTTTGCAACCGGCATTACTTCTCAAACTTTTGTCAACCCAATCAGATTCACTACCTTACCTTTCCCTTTATCATTCACATTCATGGGGTATACTAGTAGTACCACTAGCACTAGGCTGAGAAGGATCTTGAATCTCCATCCCAAAATAATCAGCCCTAGTGTTGTGTGAGGAAACATGCCACCTCCCATATGAGGAGGATTATCACAATAGGTGTTGTAGTGGCCCCACTCACCACAATTGAAAACATTCATAGCATACATTCCTTGACCTCTTCCTCCTTGCCATGATGGCTGCCCATTCTAATTTTGTGGAGCTCCAACACTCCTACCTCCATAAGATCCTCTTCTCCTACTTGACCTGTACCACTCAACATATTCAAGCTGACATTCTTCATTAATCCAACCATCTGTAGAAGGGTATATTTTAAAGAGTCATTTGGTACTTTGCCACCACCCCTCACACATGGAGAGGTATCTTGGGTGATAACCTTTCCTGTGAGAGCCTCCTATTTTGTCTTAGATGACTAAAAAATAATGTTAACCCCCAAGAGAGAGCAAGCCTAAGCATTGCATATCTATCTTGATAGTAACCCCCAAGAGAGAGAAAGCCTAAGCATTGCATACCTCTCTTGAGATTACTACCCCTAATATATGCAGCAGTCCCAACCTCACTTAAGACTGTGAGGGTCAAGCCCCAATCCCCATCCCCTAGTACATGCAATGGAAAACCTTTCAAATCAACTACAAAAATGCAGGTTTTTGAAAAAAGTACAATCATAGAGGAAAATGTGCCAGTAGTGGAGCACCAAATAATCAAAAACTTTGTCAAAGGATCCATTGCATGAAGACAATCAAGAGAAAATTGATAATTATAGTTACGAACTATAAAATAGATATGTGATGTTGCAATGAGGATTGAAGAATTGATTGAAATCTTTGAAATTGGAAATGAGAGAAAGTGACAACATCTATCATCATCAAAACTACTACAAACACCATTCTCTCTCATCCAATTGGTTAAGGCATAAGCAAAAGCATGGAAGGTTCTCAAAGAGATGTTTGATGTGAACAACAAAGCCTTAAATCCTTGACTAGAGATAGATCTCTACAATATGAAAATGGAGGAGAGGGATCTGATGTAGGATTACATCACTAAGATAAAGGTGGTTTGGGATCAATTAAATACAATTAGTTAAAGAATGGAGCCAAGGATTATGAAACTGGTTTTAGGGCATGCTTTCTACAAGCTACAAGGCTTTCATGATGACCATCATAGTAAGACAAAGGTTGTTGCTAGTTACAGCTAGTTCTATTGCTCTTGTAGGAAGAGTCCCAAGAGAATAAAGCTATAAGCTCTGGAGACAAGGATTTCTTAGATCTATGATATGGCAATTGAAGAACTAGCAAAGATCAAGCAATATGAGGGTTCAATTTTTCACAAGATTGGATTCAACCAAAAGCACAAGAGATGCTTCAACTCTGGTAAACCATGACTCCTTTCTAGGGATTGCCCAAGTAAGAAAAAGGGTTTGCAATGGAACCACCCCAAAAAGTTAGGCCCTATTTCAACTCAATACCTCCTTTCTCGTCTATTGAGGAGGTGGATGACTCACCCAATGTCATTTCACCACGTGTGGACATTTTTTGGCCGGATGCCAAGTCATCATGCCAGGACACCTATTCTTGTCCTTAAGCAAACTTTACCGTAGATCATGTGGGGTGGGCTTCCAAGAAAAGCCATCATAATCCTTCATGCATGCAGCCTCACTTTTAGCACCATCCCCCTATTTCAAAAGCCTCTCTTCCCTCTGGCTCGATGATACTGATCCTCTTGTTGCTCCTCTTTGCTTTGGTTCTTGTTGCCATAGTCATTTGCCTTCTTGCCATCTTTGTGATCCCTCGTAGTAGCAACTCTTTCCCACCCTAGCTTCCTGTAGTTCTCCCACAGCATCACCATGGGGTTATACAAGCTTCTGACCAACTTAAAACTTTCTCCTTCCCATGTTTGCGAATGGCTGAGCTCAGTGCCTCGCATCAAAGTAGCACAACTACCCTAGAATGCCACACCCGCCCTGATGCTAATCACATTCTCACACAGATGGCTCAAGGCAATGATGTTAGTGTGGCGAGTAGGGAATACATACTCTTGGAATAGCTCATGGCTCAAAAAATTGTGATTGCCCATAGATGGGCATAAGAAGGTGCCACCAGCCCTCCCTGCAGAGATGGAAATGATGTTTCGGCACCACCACCGAGGGCTCCAAGAAGCATATGAGTATCCCATCAGTAAGCTTGAGAGTTTTGAGTATATCCGCTACTTTTGCTTCTTCTTGGAGCTTATCTAGTTCAGAACAAGTCCATTGACATATCAGTATAGTAGCGGGTAGGGATGTCTAGCAGGCCACAGCGAGCAAGCCAATGGTGTGGGTGGACCTCTACCTTCAAAAGCTCTGCAAGGAGGTTGACTGCTCCAAGAAGTACACAATGGTAGTGCATGCTCTGGCCTTGTCCAACTTTTTCTGTTTCTCTTTCCTTACCTACAGTAGTAGGCCCAAAACATGCAGTTGGTATTGTGACCCTGCTAGACTACCACCAGTGATGCAATCACTTTCAACCCAGTGGGTCGATGGACCTCGTGGCAAGAAGCTCCAGAATAAACAATGCCAAACAAAAACCATTGAGGTGGAAAGCCTAAAAGATATTGTGGCACACTAGGGCACAAGGAAGACCATTTCTTCAAAAAGAGAGACAACATTGAACAAAAGAACAAAGAAGCTGGAATGCTGTCACAGAAAAGTTTGTTGGAATGTGTGTTGTTGATGGCAATATAGACTATGAAGATTACGTATTTTGAGGTTACAAAATAGTCTCTATGGGACAAATAAGAGTCAATAAAGTTTGTAATAAGAGCCAAAAACACCCAGTAGGGTTGAGGCCTTTAGTGTGTTTAGATTTGGTATGTCAAATTTAGTGGTGTGTCATTCAATCGTGTGAGTGAATTGTGAATTTCTCAAGGCAGCGTGCTTTTGAGTTGGTCTAGTTCCTCAAGTGCATCATTCTGTCAAATTGTATGCAAGGTTTTTTATTAGCAGTTCTTAAGATTCTGCATTCATATACGTGATATCGAAGAGCCGTGCTTTGACGATGCAATGATCAATGATCATCTAAAGATAGGAAGCAGCACCTGCATGGATTCAGAGTTATGCTTTGATAATGATAATACCAGTGCTCAAAGTGGAGCGATTTGTTATGATTCAAATTGGTTGGATGATGATATATGTCTTGGGTTTATTGAGGGAACCACTGGACACGCTTGTTTCAATGATGATTTGCCTTGTAACTTGATGCACTTGGGAGATGATGTTGATGTTTGTGTGAGGACAAAATGAAAGCTGAGAGGGTGAGAGGGAGCTTGAGAGACACAAGTTTTGGTGGGTGTAGAACACCCTAATCTTCTATTTCATCCATATATATATGTGTTTGAGTATTGAACATAACCGAGGTTAAGGTACAGTGGTCTCTAACCCCCACAACCTCCCACTTAAAGGCCAATGTGCCTTTAAGGAGAACAACCAATGAGCATACTATCCAATGCCCATCAATACACGACAATACTCAAACTACTGACTAGGTAGACTCTTTGTTAGCATATCTGCAGGGTTATCATCTGTAAGAACCTTGACAAGCTCTATGCGCTTGTCCTCAAGTACCTCCCTAATAAAATGGCACTTGACCTCAATGTGTTCGGTCTTTGCATGAAAGACCGGATTCTGTCCTAGCTGAATAGCACTCATGGAGTCACTATGCAATGTCGGTACACCTATATGAATCCCCAAATCTCTCACTAGCCGATCAAGCCATATAGCCTCCTTGTAACCCTCTGTGGCTGCTACAACATACTTGGCCTCTGTGGTAGACAAAGCAATGCACTTTTGTGCATGAGACATCCACGACACTGCACCACCTGCAAAGCTGAACACATAACCAGAAGTAGATCTCCTGCTATCCACATGCCTTGCATAGTCAAAATCTGTGTACCCAAATACATGCATCTCTCCTTTGCCAAAGCACATACACACCTCACAATACTCAAATTGCTAACTAGGTGGACTCTTTGTTAGCATATCTGCAGGGTTATCATCTATATGAACCTTGACAAGCTCTATGCGCTTGTCCTTAAGTACCTCCCTAATAAAATGGTACTTGACCTCAATGTGTTCGGTCTTTGCATGAAAGACCGGATTCCGTCCTAGCTGAATAGCACTCATGGAATCACTATGCAAAGTCAGTACACCTATATGAATCCCCAAATCTCTCGCTAGTTGATCAAGCCATATAGCCTCCTTGCAACCCTTTGTGGCTGCTGCAACATACTTGGCCTCTGTGGTAGACAAAGCAATGCACTTCTGTGCATGAGACATCCACGACACTGCACCACCTGCAAAGGTGAACACATAACCAGAAGTAGATCTCCTGCTATCCACATGCCTTGCATAGTCAAAATCTGTGTACCCAAATACATGCATCTCTCCTTTGCCAAAGCACATACACACCTCTTTGGTACCCTTCATGTACCTCATGATGCACTTAACTGCCTCCCAATGCCTCTTTCCTAGATTAGCCATATATCGGCTAACAACTCCCACTGCAAATGCAATGTTTGGTCTAGTAGCTATCATATCATACATAAGACTCCCAACTGATGATGCATAAGGAACCTTGGCCATCATGGCCCTCTCCTCATTTGATTTGGGACAATCTGCCTGATTCAGTTTCACATATGGAGGCAATGGAGTACTTATTGCCTTCCCCTCCTCCATATTGAAATGCTGCAACACTTTTGTAACATACTCCTTCTGTGAAAGCCAAAGGAGTTTCCTACTCTAGTCACGCGTGATGCACATACCAAGAATATGACCTGCAGGTCCTAAATCCTTTATGTCAAAGGCCTCATGCAGCTTGGCCTTCAATGCATCAAGCTCATAAGTGTTCTTGCTAGCCAACAACATATCATCCACATAAATTGCCAAGATTATCAGGCTATTATCCTGAGCCCTTTTAGTGTAGAGGCAGTGATCAATCTCACTTCTTTTGAAACCCTAGGACCAAATGAAAGCATTAAACTTGTGATACCATTCTCTAGGCACTTGCTTAAGGTCCTAGAGACTCTTTTTAGCTTGCAAACCAAATGCTCTTTGCCCTTTTCTTCAAAGCCTTCCGGCTGTATCATGTAAATTTCCTCATGCAAAACCCCATGCAAGAAAGCTGTCTTGACATCCATCTGCATAAGCTCCATATCTTCTATTGCCACAAGTCCAAGTACACATCCAAGTGTGGTCATCTTCAAAACCGGAGAGAATATCTCATCAAAGTCCACACCCTTCTCTTGCTTGAACCCTTTAGCAAACCAAACAGGCCTTGTACTTAGGCACATCATCACCTGTGACCTTCATCTTGTAGACCCATTTGTATGGCAATGCTTTCTTTCCATGTGGCAAAGAAACCAAGTCCCAAGTCTTATTATTTATGAGTGAACTCATCTCTGATTGCATAGCATACTCCCACTTGCATTGATCCTCGCACACCATAGCCTCTCTGTAGCAAGAAGGCTCCCTGCAATCAGTAAGCATCACATAGTCTACCCTTGGAACAAATCTCTCAGGCGGTCTAGACACTCAAGATGTTCTTCTCAAGGGCATTTCAGCTTGCTATCCCGCCTGCATATCAACCACATTTGGCTCATCATTGCCACCAATAGATGATCCATCATCTGCCCTTGATTGTGTACTTGTGGGAGTACCTGCTGGCACCATTTCGGTGCATGGACAGCTTGTTGTCTATCAACATATGTGGGTGGATTCACATCTTGGAAAGTGATTCTCCTCATTTCCACATCCCTCATGGGTGTCTTGTGCATCTTCTTCTCACTGAAGACCACATCATGGCTTCGTATGATTTTCTTTTCTTCTAGATCCTAGAGATGATAGCCCATCTCTCCACTTTCACCATAACCCAGAAAGATGCATTTCCTAGACTTAGGATCTAGCTTCTTCCGAAGTTCTTTTGGCACATGTGCATATGCCTCACACCCAAATATATGCAAATGAGAGTAAGAGAGCTTCTTGCCACTCCATGCTCTTCAAGAACACCATCATCCAAGCTCCTACTAGGTGATCTATCGATCACATGCACTGCAGTCTTCATTACCTTAGCCCAAAAACCACCGGAAAGACTTGCATTGGAAAACATACATTGCAACCTTTCCTGAATGGTGCGATTCATCTGTTTTGCAATTGGATTGTGCTCTGGAGTACGAGGGGATGTGACCTCCCTCTTAATCCCACATGTATCACAGAAATGTTGAAAGTCACGAGAGATATACTCTTCACCATTATCAGTCCATAGGCATTTAAGCATTCTACCTGACTGATTTTCAGCCAATGCCAACCATTTTTGAAATACCTGGAACACATCGCTTTTCCAAGCTATAGCATAAGCCCACACTTTCCTAGTTGCATCATCAATCAATGTCACATACTATTCAACCCCACCTAATGGCCGTGTAGGCATGGGACCACATACGTCTAAATGCACCAAATCAAGCCTTTCAAGCTCTTTCTTTCCCCTTCTTTTATGGGCTGATTAGTCTGCTTCCCATAGAGACAGTGCTCACAAAATTCAAAATAAGAAAAACTCAAATGCAGTACATAACCCAAATGGCATAAGAGTTTCATTCCATTCTAGCTCATGTGCCGCAACCTGTAATGCCGCGAAGTACTTGGCTACTCAGTTATTGCAACAACATGATCAGACACCCCTGATACATGTAAGGGATACAAAGTCCCACACTTGGCACCCTTGGCCAAAACCATAGAGTCCTTCTGAATTTTCAAACTCTGAAAGCCAAAAGTGGTCTGAAAACCAGCATCATCTAGTTAACCTGCTAAAATAAGACTCTTGGTCAACTTAGCCACATGTCTCACATTTTTCAAAACAAATGCAGACCCATTTGCAAAAGAAAACTTTATGTCACATGCATAGTTATTTCCAAGATGCACACAACCTGTCTTTCCATTGTCATAAGTGGAGAACCATTCCCTATGGGGAGTAACATGGAATGAAGTACCAGAATCATGCTTGATGGGTAGCAATAATTTTCCAAGCAAGCCACCTTCAAGGCTAATGAAGTCCTTTAGTTAGTTTACCTCACAAGGAATATTCAATCACTCAGAAGTGCTATGTATTTTTAACCTTCATCCATGACTCTTCTCTAATAAGATATGGGTAAACTAAATACAATGACAATAGACAGAAGGGGGCGCGGCGGGTCACGTTTCATTGGGCCAAGGATTTTATTGAATCTTGCACTTAGTGTAGTTTGTAATGCTACAACCATCTCACAGGTCTTGATTTTCCTAGCTGTGGATGGAGTGCCATCTTGCAACTCAAACGACATAAGGCTACTTGGAAATACTGCATGAAAACATGTCCTCTTTGCCCCCTTAACTCGTCAAAGTACTTGAACATGTCATAGAGCTAGGATGGTGATATATCATTGTAAGAGCTACATTGCAACCACATTAGCATTTTGTAGACGAGATCTTTATTGAAGTATTCAAGACATTCAAATCCCACACAGATTTTATACAATCAGCTCTAGGCCATTCTTCCAAATGGTGATGGTCAATGGCTAGCTTTGCTACGTTGTTGTTATGAAGGTGACCGGTTGGAGGACACCAAAGAGTTGGTAGGATCCATGCCTTCTTCCTCTCCTCCTCCTATTCTCCATTTGTGGCCTCCTACCAACATTTCTTGTGCATTTCTTTGCTTATAGCAGATGTGCACAGTTTTTGAGCGATAATTTTTTACACCAAATATGCTAGTAAATTTCTCAAAGGAATATATAATTATTTCTTAATTTCTCATTTATGGAACCATATACTTACTTATTTATCATTATACCCCTCACTTTAGAGAACATAATCTATATATGAACAAATAGTGAACACTTCTTAGGAAACGCTGTAGAGATGGAATGAACTCTAGCACAATGTGAGGCTAAGAAACACAAAGTAGACACACCGAGCTTCTGACACTATTGTTGTATTTTTTACCTTTTGTCTTGGCATGTCTGTCTCAAAGGAACAATATTAGATTCTCTAAGCAGTGATGGTCACAATTTTTGAAAGGAACAGTTGTATTTACTATAACAATTCACTTTGACTTTCTAATATTAAACCCTCCTTTTTGGGGGGGGGGAATAGTGAGCGTTCTAGAAACTCTTTTGAGGATTATGGTAATTCAATGGATTTAGAAGGGTTTTGCTTAGCTTTAGCAATCCCATATTTGAAGTATTGAGAAGCTTCCATGTAACCATGTATACCATATTCCTTGGATGAGTAGGAAATAGATATTGAAAACCCTCATACCTGAAGCCACTATAGTTTATCATAAATTCATCTCTAATATATTATCAAATATGGGAAGGACAAGGAGGGATTTTCAAAATATTCCCAATACTCCAAACCTAAGTACTTTTAAGGAAATGTGGTCCCTATTGAACTCCTTCCTACCAAATATGAACTAGGGAGAAGTTGTAATTCTCACATACTTCTTGAAATTCCCAATTTATCTCTTCTATACTTCTCAAAATTATACTTAAGGCTACAATTGCATAAAGTTTGAACATTCTTCCTTTTTATAGCTCCTCAATCCAAGCTATGGCGCAAAAATTATGACCCCTTCTTTGTAGGCCCTATAAGGCTATTCCGTCGGTAGAATAGGGTTGGGCAAGCTCTTCAAACCATATTCCTTAAGAAGAATACACTTGGAGGGTCTATTAAAAAGGGTTTTTGTCTTTTTCTGAGATCATCTGAGGAACTATAAAGAGAATATTTGCTCAAAATTTCATGATCTATCAAATGGTGAAAGAAATAAAAAGGATATTTGAAAGTCTTAAAATAAGTCATCACTTGGACATTATATAAAGGTATATTTATATCTATCTCTATTCATTAATATTTCATATGTACTTACATATTCCTTAAAAAAACTTGGAGTTTTGTGCTCCCCAAGAATGACTTGATACTATATATATTGACCCCTCCGACCACTTTTTACTGCTTGTCACTTGGGGGTTTCACTCAAAAAATGGAAACCCATGCTTATACTGATACAGACTGATACTACGACAACTTCATGCCATTGGCATCTATAACGTGGTGGAAGGAAGTAGAGTTCCTTGAATCACAATCGAGGGAATTGAAAATAACATACATAACTCAACTCTTAGGATACCTTTGCCAAAGTCCTCCAAACTTTGATAGAACACAGAATAGGCAGATGACAATGCAAATAGACTTCAAAGCATTGCTCATGCTTGCAGGGATAGACAAAAAAAGGTTCAATACCAAACAGAGCTTTGCAACTAGCAAGATGAATACGAGAATCCAAATAGGAAACTTATGGGCACCCATACTGGGAAGAACTGCATCCACATGATGGGCAACATCTGGCCAAAGTAAGCATCGTTCACTTGGCAAAGGAGGGATCAATAGTTTCAAATAAAAATATGGGACACTTTTTTGGAAAAAAGAATGTAGAGCACTTTGTGCAAGGCAGTGCTAACAATCTTGTACTCAATGGTTATATCTTCTTTTTTGGAAAACAGATGACTTTTTCAAGTGGAGAGGCAACATTTAGCACATCGCCCTTGGACTAGTAAGAAACAACTCAAATGGGCACAACAATCGCTCTTCTCTTAATTCTAATGGTCAATCACACCAACAAACCATGCAAGCCAAACTTAAGCTGAGCTTTAAACTAGCCCTTGATCTTTTTGCAACATCTATCAAATTAAAATAAGGATCAACTATTCTTTTTGTTCAAAAAATTTTGATGGGGAGAAACCAATATGATGACGCTCTCAATCTAAGTACTCTATGCCAATTTTAAATTGTTATGTGCTTAATACAAAGTGATATGAACCAAAGGAAATGCACGTTCCTTGGTCTTATAATTTTTGGAGAGGAAGCATGCTGACTCTCTCCACACAAATGTGTGGTGATGTGCTAAATACCAAGTGCTATGTGTGAAATGCAAAGTTCTATGTGCCAAATTCAAATTGTTATGTGGTAAATTCAAATTGCTATGTGCTAAATGCAAAGTGCTATGTGTAAAATGCAAAGTTCTCAGTGCCAATTCTAAATTGCTATTCGCTTAATGCAAAGTGATATGAGCCTAAGGAAGGGCATGTTCCTTGGTCTTATAATTTTTAGAGAGTTCTAAGTGCTAAATTCAAATTGCTATGTGCTAAATGCAAAGTGCTATATGTCAATGCAATGTTCTATGCTAAATGCAAAGTTCTTTGCCAATTTTAAACTGCTATGTACTTAATGTAAAATGATGGAACCTAAGGAAGGGCACATTCCTTGGTCTTATAACTTTTGCAGAGGAAGCGTGCCAACTCTTCTCCCATAAAAATGTTTGGTTATAAATGCAAAGTGCTGCATATAAGATTTAGAGTGCTATGTGCCAAATGCAAATTGCTAAGTCTAATAAAATTAAATTAATATGTGGTAAATGCAAAGTGCTATGTGCCAAATGGCTTAATGTAAATGAGATGAACCCAAGGAAGGGCACATTTCTTGAAAGTGATAAGTTTTCGAGAGGAAGAGTGCCAACTCCCCTCCCACATAAACGTGTGGATATGTGCTACATGAAGAATGTAAAGTGCTATGGATCATATTCAAATTGTTATCTCACTACTTTTTTAAGAAAGGGTTTTTAGAGGAGGGTGAGGGGGAAGCCACGTGGAGGGAGAGGAGAAGCTGGAATGGAGGAGGAAGGCAAGAGAAGGATGCTACATGGACGAAAAGGAGAAGCTCATGTGCTGGAGTGGATAAGCTCTACGCAACAGCTACAACGAGCAATTTGCCACATGTGGTGTGATACTCATAACAAGGCAGTGCAAACAAAGTGATAGACTCCAAAAGCATGACACGCAATAGCGTGCACCAAAGAGTATATATTTATATATTTATTTATTTATTTATATACTATTAATATATAAATTATATACACTTTTTTTGTGAAATATAAATTACACACACACAAGAGATGTGAGAGATGTGTGAGATGAGAGAGAGAGAGAGAGAGAGTATATATATATACATATGTTAATTTATCTTAAATTATAAAACTATATATATATAATTTCTCTAAGGAGAGATTGTTAGGTGGCACTCAAAGGGAGTCCTCTTCTCAAAAAAGGAGAGTTGTTGTGGTGCCATGTGCTACATAGTAGGATGAGCCTCTCGCAAAGTGCCATTGGTGACTACACTAAATAAAGTAGAGAGCAGCTCAGCACCCGTCATGCTGATTAAACAAGAAAAACTACCAATTTTGGTGGCAGAACGAGCAACACTCATGAGTCTGACAACTAGCACACGCGTGGCACACATCGAGCAGAGATGCAATCTAGCACCTATAGAGTTGTAGACTAGGTAGATAGAAATCTCATAACATGGCACAAGAGACAATTGAGGGCGGCGTGTGGCAGGGACCGGAAGCTCAATGCTTGATTAAACTGGAAGAAGGAGCTCCTGTGGCAGTTGTAGGTTGTGCCTCGGGTTTGGCGCCAGTTTTGCATCAAACATGCACATGTGCCTTATAGCATATGTACCTTTTATATATATAGATATAATATATAGGGGGGGGGGAGAGAGAGAGAGAGAGAGAGAGAGAGAGAGAGAGAGAGGCATGCAATAAGGCGATAGGGTAGTTTTATGTTTTTTACTTATTTTTTGCCAATGTGAACTACCATTTAAGTATGTGGTGGATTTTGAGGCAATAAAAGATCTTAGGCTCAAACGATTGCACATGTAACAAGAGAGGCTAGGACACAAGCAGAGATACACGAGGTGGACACGTGACAAAGTACTACCATGAAAAATAGCACATGTGGTGTTTGTGAGTTGGTCCGACAACGTGCGACCTTGAAACATCTAGCCTCACACACATACACACACACACACACACACACATGCACGCATGTGCACATGTGCACACACACACACACACACACATGGTCGAGCATGTGTGTACTCATGCACACACGCATGCATGTATGTACGTATGTATATGTGCATGTATGTTTACATAAATACAGACATGGTGCTAGAATTAAAGGCATTATAGGCACATGCACGCATGCAGGCACACACACACACATATGCACGCATACATACATGCATATGTGTGTGTGTGTGTGTGTGTGTGTGTGTGTGTGTGTGTGGAGAGAGAGAGAGAGAGAGAGAGAGAGAGAGAGAGAGAGAGAGAGAGATTGCAATTCATAAAAAATAAATATCCCCAACTAAATGCTCTCAATTGAGATTCAATTTAAAAGTTTTTTAAATTTTCTCAAAGTCTGAGATTCATAAAGAAGATCATTACCTTTATTCCTTGAAATTAATGCAACCCGTGATCTCAACTTTAAGACCTAGTAAAGTGGGTCTCGAACCTGTCGTCGATGGGTTGAATGCTACTTGTGTTATAAATTCAAATTGCTATGTGCTAAATGCCAAATGCTATGTGCCAAATGCAAAGTCCTATGGCAATTTTAAATTGCTATGTGCTTAATGCAAGTGACATGAACCCAAGCAAGGGCATGCTCCTTAGTCTTATAATTTTTTAAGAGGAAGCATGCGAACTGTCCCCAACGCTAAGTAAGGTATGTGCTATGTGCATATATAAAATTAGAAGCTTTAACACAATACTAATAACTTTTGTAATTCTTCGAAATTTTTTATTTGAATCTTGGTCACTGAAGTACGACATCATTCAATCAAATTATGAAATTCAAATAAAAAACGTTTTTGGTCACGACAACTACTGCGGGGATCTACTTATATATTTATTTATGTGAAAAGAAAAGAAAATAAAAGAAAAGAAGAAGAAGCACACTTGTGAAGAAGATTCATGGAAGTGTTCAAAAGATTGACTTAAAAGACGATGCGCCTTCACCGCGTCCCGAATTAGATCTGATCTCCAGCCAGAATTTCTGTCATGCAGTCGAGCTTAGACCTCCTCCAATCTTCCGCTGGCGTTGATGCCTTATTCGATGACTTATGGTTGCGACACTCCATCTTCAAATTTAGCCCATCCCCCAAGTACCAAGTGGTTCCTTTCCGCAATCAAATTGTAGACGACCCCGTTCCTGCTGTATGCAACGATCGTTCTCCAAATCATGATCGGGAATCTGGGTTTTCCTATCCATCCAAAAGTGAGGCACACTGGCTCGAGAGAGTCTTTTCTGTCGTCGACAAGGACCAGCAAGGGACAATAAGCTTAGAGAGCCTCGGCCCTTTTCTGTGTAATCTCGGAATGGAGATGTCCGATGACAACGTAAGGTCTCTGTTAGAGTCTGTGAAACCAAAGGTTCCGGGATGTTTGGACTTAGAGGAGTTCGTTCTTCTCTACAGTAGCGCATGTAATTCGTCGAACGATATGGCAGATTTTGGCGATAACGAAGACAAAGATATGTTTGAGACTTTTCTAGTCTTTGATAAAAATCGAGACGGCTATATTTCCTCTGATGAGCTTCAAGCGACTCTATGTAGCTTGGGCTTTAAAGAGGCCGAACATTTGCACCGCTGCCAAGACATGATAGATAACGTAGATGAGGATGGAAATGGTAAAGTAGATTTTTTGGAGTTCAAAAAAATGATGTCTCGACGTTGTTCTTGAGCGAATTACCATTCTTTGTAACTATTCTAGCCGGTAATTTCTTGAACATCACTTGGTTTCATTTCAGAATAATGTCGGTCTTTGGTTTCCTTACTTTTCCTCACTCTGATTATATTCGAGTCATATTTCCATTGTGCAAACATGTGATTCGTATGTCTTCAAATGAGTGCAGTGTGTTGGAACGACAATGTATCATGTTCAATTTAATCGTTCTCTTGGATGCATCTGAAGTTATATTTGTGCATGTCTTTGACAAGTTTAGATTCATTAAAGGCAATTTTAGCGCATAAGTCGATTAAAGCGATCCGCGATTAGCAAATTGAAGCGTTTACTCAAGTGCGTCTCTTACAGATATCGGTTAAGATATTGATTCACAAAGCTTTGCAATGCAAAAGCATGCCACCGCTGGCAGTTTTCCGTCGTCCATCTGAGCTCTTTGGTTTGAGTATCCTGCAAGCTTCTTTTGCGGAGATTGGTGGTGCAAGCCATCTCCTTCATGCGTGTTCGCAAGCCATCTCCTTGCGTGTTTTAATTTGATAGGCTTCGTGTGAGGAGGTGGAAGCTGCAGCTCCGACGGAATTGAAAATTGTATATGTGGGGCAGAACAGTCGCATGGAAACAAGGAATTAGCGTCGGATTGGATTGATGGGTTGGAAGAAGGATCAGAGGAAGTTTCCAGGAATCGGACTTCCATGCGACTTCTTGCAAATTTGTTCCTTACCCAAAAAGTCGATTGTGATATCAAAACTCAACACTTCGACGTGCATGGAATTGCATGGAAGCTTTGCAAGCCACCCACGTGGTACTATGCACAATGATTCTTTCAAAATGCGTGTTTTGCTCCTTTAACAATGGGAGGCTCTTACAATCGTAACAACTTACGTTAATTTCGAGATTATCTACTTCTCATAAGCCGTCTTTTGGCTTCTGGCAAGTGCCCTAACGTTAAAGAATTCTCTCCCCCCCTTTAATAGGGACCCCGATTTGGTGAAAAATGGTATTCTTGAAAGATGGGGGGAAGGGGGAGAGGACGAGATATATTGAGGTAGGGATACACTGGCACGTGTCCATGCTTCAGATTGTTTTGCCCTGTCCTGTGCAAATGCATATAAAGAGAGGACGAGATATATTGAGGTAGGAATACGTTGGCACATGTCCATGCTCCAAATTGTTTTGCACTGTCCTGTGCAAATGCATATAAAGAGAGGGTCGATCATCATGAGCTTCTGCTGCGCCTGCACCTCACCCCTGTCATTTGTTTCGGATGCATACAATCAGAGCGGAGGGAATGAGAGGGCAGTGCGGAGGGAGGGAACATTTGTGGGGAGGGAGGGGTAGCGGGTGAGGAGAACGGGGAGGTGGCAGGGTGGGCTAATCGGAGGGTTGTGAAGTGGACTGGGAGGGAGGGCTCACTTGCCGTAGTGCAGATTCTCACCAA
The DNA here is from genome assembly GCF_047967505.1 of Dipteris shenzhenensis. Lineage (NCBI taxonomy): Eukaryota > Viridiplantae > Streptophyta > Polypodiopsida > Gleicheniales > Dipteridaceae > Dipteris > Dipteris shenzhenensis. The sequence continues at coordinate 25,802,153 of NC_141626.1, read as the reverse complement.
AGTCGATCCTCTGCCTTCTCTCACCCTGGGCACATGGAGCGTTTTTTGGGTGGTTCGGGCAGGGAAGGCAGTTGAAAGCCTACCGGAAGGCAATTGGATATCGGACTCATGCAATCGGACTGCACAGGCAGGCAGGGTCCGGCAAGAGGGGGATATCCAATAGGAATGCTTCTCTCACCTACCGGATTTCAATCCTAGCATGTGCCTATAACTCCGATAGGGTCCGATGAGCTTCAGGCTGACATGTGCCCCTAAATCCGACTGCCTCCGGTAGGAATCTGCTTGATGGAATGCTATCAGAAGAGACACATGTGCCCAACCTATCTCTCTCAGAATCTCGATGCCACTGCTTTCATCTTGGACCTAGTCCGTAGATCATAGCACCGCTTTGCTGATTCTACCTAGTCACACTTGCTAGGCTATAGTGAATTCTATCAAAGGATTTTAGGGAGGCTAAAACGCGATTAGAATATAGTTCAAGGGCTTTGCAAATGGGCATCATGAACACTGGCCAGTGGCCTCTACAAATATCAAAACTATTGACATCCGATTTCATTGGCGTCTAAAAATTTGGCAAGAGTGGAGGAGATATTAAGCGTGCTACTTTTTCTACGATTAGATGTGCAATTGATCCAATGCAATATCTGAATGTGGATTGAATTAAAGCACAAAATTACGAAGCCATTGCAATAAATCTTGTGAAAATATAATGCGGGAATGCACTGGGTATAGATTTTTTGAATAAAGTAGACCCATTAGGTAGATATGCTATTTTTCCCACCATGTTTTGTAAAACCCGTGTGGCTTGATGGTTGACATTGTGGTGTGTGTGTGTTCGATCCCTAGGATCAACATATGATGAACTATCTTTTAGCTTTTGGCAAGTGCCCTCACACTAAACTTCTCTCTCTCTCTCTCTCTCTCTCTCTCTCTCTCTCTCTCTCGATATGGGCTTTGCTTCTTCTGAAGATTTGAGGGGGTTCCATGGCCCTCTTATCTTACTGATGGACGATGGTGGGTGCTTATGCACCAGTGCAACATTTGAAGGACTTGAAGCCAAGGGGGAGAGAAACATAACCATGAAGCAACAATAAGGAGCAACAAAAGCTCTCGGAGAAGTTGATGGAAGGCATAATACATCTTGATTATGATAGGCACTACTACACATTAGTCCATTTCTAACACTTATTTCCCAATGCTTTGCGGGCCTTCGAATGTTTTTTGCACCGCAACTAGCAAATCGTTATTAGTAAGGTTTGTGGGGCCTGCAAAATTGTTGATATAGGTGTCAGTATGTGCATTAGTATAGGCATCGGTATATGCATCGAGCTTATTTTCTATACTGACACTGGCATTTCAAATACCAATACATATGCCTACATGACATTCCCTAGCGAAATTACAAAAAGTAGTTTACAATAGGATCCACAAATCATTTTGACCCACAAGTTTGATTATTTTGAAGATAAAAAATCAAGACTATGCACATGAAGTTTGGGATCAAAATACTTTTATATTCATGATGAACTTAATATATGAATTAACATAGTGTAAGTATAGAATTGGAAGGACCAAGGATACGAAGCTCTCTCAAGTAATATATGAACTTAATATATGATGTAGTGTAAGTATAGAAGTGAAAGGACCAAGGATAGAAGCCTCTCAATGGCAAAAGGATCAATTAATAGCATTTACATGTCCAACATGCCAAATAAGTCATCTCGAGTTATATTCCCAACTGGGCCTATATCATGAAGGTTTATACTACCTAAGAGTTGATGTTCTAATTCATCCTCTTCAATAATATTGGATGATATATGATCCCTATATTCTTCTTTCCAATGTTGTGATCTCCACTGTCCTCTATTATGATGTCATTATTTTCACCTTCTTCTCCCATATAGTGATCTTTGTCTTCTTCTCTAGATCCATTGGCATCAACTCAATCCTTTGGCATTTCTGTGTCCACATTTCTATCTTTGAAAGTCAATTTAGTTCGAAGAGCAACTTGGACCATATACTACCATCTTAGACCATAATGATTCGGATGAAAGACCACCTGTGCTCAATATAAAAATGCATTTAATATCAATTTACACTTAAGTATGAACATGTTACAATTGTTTGAAAATGAAGGCATTAGCTTAATTCATTAATTAGTACGTGCATGTTCATAGTGTTCAGGAAGAACAAAAGCATCACTTCTAACTGTGAGAAAAGGCAATTGGTATCAGATATGTTTGCTCAGCTATCTTCTACATGAAGTTAGCCCCATGATGTCACAATCAAATGTGGCTCTCTTGGAATTGACACAAAAATGTTGTCCATATGACCGTCATGCACTGTACTTTTGAAACTATAAAGGAAAATCATTAAAACAATGAGGATTCATTTGTGACCATGATTAGCTTAAGCAAATCAAAAAGCAAGAAACTTATGTACACAGTAGATCATATCCTCATGCAAACTCTTGCTCTTGCCCAATTACACGCTCTTCATCATCTTTGACTTGATGAAGAGCTTATTGTAGCCAAGCTTGTGACATGTCTTTGGGGAGAAGAGTAAGGTCATGTGGATTGTGGGGGTTAAATGTCACTGTGCCTTTACCCCGATTATGTACAATACTCAAACACATATATAAATGAATGAAAAAGAAGATTAGGGTGTTTTGCACCCACCAAAACTTGTGTGGCTCTCTGTTTCTCTCTCTCTCCCTCTTCTATTCTTGCTTCCGTTGAGAGCACTCTCAACTGGTATCAGAGCCCGGGTGATCTAGCTGAGCGTGCGTGAATGCTTGAAGCTCAGCAACTCTGTGGGAGGAAGGAGAAGCTCTGTGGGAAGCTTTGTGGGGGACTTTACTTGCATTTGAGTGTGTAGAGACCTTGGAGGAACCTTTGAAAAAGTCACTTTGGCTTTGCGAAGTGGTTTTGAGAGCCTATTAAGTGGTTTCAAAGAAAAAGTCGTTTTTTGAGCTTTTCTCTATTCCGTTCGATGACAAAGACTCCGTATTGACTTGTAGAGGCAACTATTGCTTGCTTTTGGTATCCACTTCACTTCAGGAGCTTGGAAACACCTTCATTCTTGAATCTGGGATCATTTCATTGGATTTCTGACTCACTGTGTCAGTTCCTACGTTTTTCTGCCCGGGTGTTGGAACTCAAGTTTGGAGCAACCATTTGTAGATCTGTCAGTTCCAGTGGACTCAGGAGTTCCTAAAACTTCTATGTTGCTCATCATTCGCACTTCGGTGGAGTTTACAAACAGCTCTGTTTCAAAAAACGTTTTTCAACCCGTGTGTTGGACCCAGTGATTGAGACCATGGTTTCCAAAACTGTCTGTCCCATTGCGTTCCAGACACCCAAAAACCCCTACCTATTAGTTCTTGCATGATTCGGTGGAGTATTTTCAGAGTTATAGATCTCAATTTCGTCTCTCTGTTATGCATTTTTCATTCTAAGGTTTTGAAACCTTAGATTTATGCCACATGGCAGTGGATAAGTGTTGACTCCCATTTCTCACTCATCGGTTGGGATTTTGGAGTTTCGCCAGAAGAGAGATATTTGTAGATTTTCTTGCTGAGTCCGATTATGCAATGGCGCCCATGTTTTGAGGCATCTCAGGTTCTATTTTTAGTAGCGGTCATTACCGTAGGACCATGATTTCCTGAGCATACTTTATGCAGATTACTCTGGTTGCAGTTTGAGCAGTGTGCGCTCATTCGTGGTGTGCATTGGGTTGTAGTGGATGATTTATAGGCCATTTGGATGCATCACGGTCCTTATTAGATGCGTTGATAGGCCCAAATTGCCTTGTGGGATGCTATTTTTATGGATACTTTGCACATGGATGTTGTTTTATGCTGAAGGACAGCTTTGACACATTGTAGGTGATGCACTGATAGTGCTATGCTCTCTTGGATGAGATATTATTAATGCATATGCCAGTGGATGGTGTTTATGCTTGAGTCATTTGGCACTTATTGGCATGTTGGATTGCCATTGCAGTTGGCATTTTCTTTTGGGCTAGATTTGCTCATATGGATGCATAGTATATGCACATGAGTCAGATGCATCTTTTGATGCTTTGAGCTTTGAGTTTTGGTGATATTTCACTTTATTGTGGCATACACATTTGGGTGCACCTGGTATTTGGTGTGATTCTCTCTTATAGGCACTAGCATTTGGGATTTTGCTTTATTTGCATCATGGCATCCTCTTCCATGTCTGAAAAGGAGTTTTTCAGCATTAAAAAGTTTGATGGGACAAACTTTTCTTTGTGGAAAGAACAAATAAGGGATGTGCTTATTCAAAAGAAGCAGATTAAACCTTTGGCAGGGATTGAAGCTAAGCCTACAAATATGTCTGAGGATGATTGGAATGAGTTGGATGCATTAGCAAAATCTACTATTAGACTTCATCTTGTAGAGTCAGTTTAGTTCACAGTAGTAAATGAGCAGACTACGGAAGATTTGTGGAAGAAACTGTGTGCCACTCATGAAAAGGAAACTGCCTCTAATAAAGTTTACCTCATGAAGAGGTTGTTTGAGCTGCAGATGAAGGAAGGGGTCTCCATTTCTTCTCACTTGAATGAATTCAATATTATTTTCAGCCAGCTTCAGGCTCAGAAGATGAATTTTGATGCGGAGACTAAGGCAATATTTCTCTTATGTTCATTGCCATCCTCATGGGATACCTTCCGTACAGCTGTCAGTAACTCTGTACCTGGTGAAGTACTGAAATTTGATGATGTTGTGGGTAGCTTGTTGGCCAAGGAGATTAGAAGGAAGTCTATGGACGGCAACAAGCAGGATGCAGCCTTAAACATGCAAAGGGGCAGATCACAGTTCAAGGGGAAGTCCCAGTCTCGTAGCAAATCCAGGGCACGGAACATTAAGTGTTACCACTGTGGCAAGAAGGGCCATATGAAAAAGGATTGCTACAAGCTGAAAAGAGAGCAAAAGTATAAGAAAAAGAATGCAAATTGGGGTGCAAATCAAAAGGAAGAGAGTCCAAGGGAGGACAAAGGAAAAGTGAAGATCGAGGAGATCAATGCAGTCACACATGATAGTGACAATGACGTTCTCTTCATGTCTAGTTTATCTGCAGAGTTGCTTACCACTTCAGATGATGCATATTCCCAGGATTGGATTTTGGATTCTGGTGCTTCATTCCATGTTACTCCCCATAGGGAATGGTTCTCCACTTATGACAGTGGAAAGACAGGTTGTGTGCATCTTGGAAATGACTATGCATGTGACATAGTGGGAGTAGGTGACATAAAGTTTTCTTTTGCAAATGGGTCTGCATTTATTTTGAAACATGTGAGACATGTGCCTAAGTTGAACAAGAGTCTTATTTCAATGGGTCAGCTAGATGATGCTGGTTTTCACACCACTTTTGGCTTTCAGAGTTGGAAAATTCAAAAGGGCTCTATGCTTTTGGCTAGGGGTGCCAAGTGTGGGACTTTGTATCCCTTACATGTATCAGAGGTATTTGATCATGTTGTTGCAATAACCGAGCAGCCAAGCACTTCTTTGTGGCATTGTAGGTTGGGGCACATGAGCCAGAAACTCTTATGCCATTTGGGTTATGTACCGCATTTGAGTTTCTCTGATTTTGAATTTTGTGAGCACTGTCTCTATGGGAAGCAGACTAAATCAGCCCATGAAAGAAGGGGAAAGAAAGAGTTTGAAAAGCTTGATTTGGTGCATTCAGACGTATGTGGTCCCTTGCCTACACGATCATTAGGCGGGGCTGAATACTATGTGACATTCATTGATGATGCAACTAGGAAAGTGTGGGCTTATGCTATAGCTCGAAAGAGTGATGTGTTCCAGGTATTTCAGAAATAGCTGGCCTTGGTTGAGAATCAGTCAAGTAGAACGCTTAAATGCCTACGGACTGGCAATGGTGGAGAGCATCTCTCTCATGACTTTCAGCATTTTTGTGATACACGTGAGATTAAGAGGGAGCTCACATCCCCTTGTACTCTAGAGCAAAATCCAGTTGCAGAAAAGATGAACCGTACCATTCAAGAAAGGTTGCAATGCATGCTTTCCAATGCAAGTCTTTCTGGTGGTTTTTGGGCTGAGGCAATGAAGACTGCAGTGCATGTGATCAATAGATCACCTAGTAAGAGTTTGGATGGTTGTATTCCTGAAGAGGCATGGAGTGGCAAGAAGCCTCTTACTCTCATTTGCATATATTTGGGTGTGAGGCATATGCACATGTGCCAAAAGAGCTTCGAAAGAAGCTAGATCCTAAGTCTAGGAAATGCATCTTTCTGGGTTATGGTGAAAGAGGAGAGATGGGCTATCGTCTCTGGGATCTGAAAGCAAAGAAGATCATACGCAGCCATGATGTAGTCTTCAATGAGAAGAAGATGCATAAGGCACCCATGAGGGATGTGGAAATGAGGAGAATCACTTTCCAGGATGTGAATCCACCTGCATATGTTGATAGACAACAAGCTGTCCATGCACCAAATGTGCAAGAAATGGTACCACCAAGTACTCCCACAGGTATACAATCAAGGGTAGATGATGGATCATCTATTGGTGGAAATGATGAGCCAAATGTGGCTGATATGCAGGTGGGACAGCAAGCTGAAATGCCCTTGAGAAGATCTTCTAGAGTGTCTAGACCGCCTGATAAGTTTGTTCCAGGGGTAGACTATGTGATGCTTACTGATTGCGGGGAGCCTTCTTGCTATAAAGAGACTATGATGCATGAGGATCAACGCAAGTGGGAGTATGCTATGCAATTAGAGATGAGTTCACTTATAAAGAATAAGACTTGGGACTTGGTTTCTTTGCCACATGGAAAGAAAGCATTGCCATGTAAATGGGTCTACAAAATGAAGGTCACAGGTGATGATGTGCCTAGGTACAAGGCCCGTTTGGTTGCTAAAGGCGTCAAGCAAGAGAAGGGTGTGGACTTTGATGAGATATTCTCTCCGGTTGTGAAGATGACCACACTTAGATGCATGCTTGGACTAGTGGCATCAGAGGATATGGAGCTTATGCAGATGGATGTCAAGATAGCTTTTTTGCATGGGGATTTGCATGAGGAAATTTACATGGTGCAGTCGGAAGGCTTTGAAGAAAAGGGCAAAGAGCATTTAGTTTGCAAGCTAAAGAAGAGTCTCTAAGGTCTTAAGCAAGCGCCTAGAGAATGGTATCAAAAGTTTGATGCTTTCATTCGGTCCCAGGGTTTTAGAAGGAGTGAAATTGATCACTGCCTCTACACTAAAAGGGCTAAGGATAATAGCATGATAATCTTGGCACTATATGTGGATGATATACTATTGGCTAGCAAAAATACTTATGAGCTAGATGCATTAAAGGCCAAGTTGCATGAGGCCTTTGATATGAAGGATTTGGGATTTGCAGGTCATATTCTTGGTATGCGCATCATGCGTGATCGGAGTAGGAAACTCCTTTGGCTTTCATAAAAAGAGTATGTTACAAAAGTATTGCAGCATTTCAATATGGAGGGGGGAAGGCAATGAGTACTCCATTGCCTCCATATGTGAAACTGAGTCATATAGATAGTCCCAAATCAGATGAGGAAAGGGCCATGATGGCCAAGGTTCCTTATGCATCACTAGTTGGGAGTCTTATGTATGCTATGATAGCTACTAGACCAGACATTGCATTTGCAGTGGGAGTTGTTAGCCGGTATATGGCTAATCCAGGAAAGAGGCATTGGGAGGCAGTTAAGTGCATCATGAGGTACATGAAGGGTACCAAGGAGATGTGCATCTGCTTTGGTAGAGGAGACATGCGTGTACTTGGGTACATAGATTCAGACTATGAAGGGCATGTGGATAGTAGGAGATCCACTTCTGGTTATGTGTTCACCTTTGCAGGTGGTGCAGTGTCGTGGATGTCTCGCGCACAGAAGTGCATTGCTTTGTCTACCACAGAGGCTGAGTATGTTGCAGCCATAGAGGGTTGCAAGGAGGCTATATAGCTTGATCGGCTAGTGGGGATTCATACAGGTGTACCAACATTGCATAGTGATTCCATGAGTGCTATTCAGCTAGCACGGAATCCGATCTTTCATGCAAAGACCAAACACATTGAGGTCAGGTACCATTTCATCAGGGAGGTACTTGAGGACAAGCGCATAGAGCTTGTCAAGGTTCATACAGATGATAACCCTGCAGATATGCTGACAAAGAGTCTACCTAGTCAGCAGTTTGAGTATTGTCATGTATTGATGGGCATTGGATAGTATGCTCACTGGTTGTTCTCCCTTAAAGGCACATTGTCCTTTAAGTGGGAGGTTGTGGGGGTTAAAGGTCACTGTGCCTTTACCCCGGTTATGTACAATACTCAAACACATATATAAATGAATGAAAAAGAAGATTAGGGTGTTCTGCACCCACCAAAACTTGTGTGGCTCTCTGTTTCTCTCTCTCTCCCTCTTCCGTTCTTGCTTCCATTGAGAGCACTCTCAGTGGATATGGTTGAGTTGCATGCTGCGCCTTGCTCTAAATCTCCTCATCACATTTTCTCTTTCTATTTTAGCTTCTTCATATCTCTGAATCTTGTTTTGCATGTCATTGCTATTGAGGATACAAAACCTGTTGATTTTCTTTGAATCCCTTTCCTTGAGTATCCTTGGCAACAATATGATCATCATCCTTCTTATACCAATGGAGTTTTAGGATCCATGGATACAAGAAACTTAATAAGTGATATATACCAATGACTCTTGCACAACCTAGCCCACTGTTGTGGTTTCCTTCGATCTAGCTTTTTGTCCTACAAATCCCTTCAATTTTTTCATAAACCGTTTGAGGAAAAACATCTAATGACTATGAATGGCTCCTACCAATGGCGGCATCCTCTATTATGTGTACATGCAAGTGCACTTGAGTTATCATAATGCTTGAGGGAAAGTGCTTCTAAGATCTCAAGCAAGCACGCACCTTTGATGGGGTCCACCCTAGCCTTCTTGATGGTAAATAAGAAGATCTCTTTTCAAGAGATCCATCAATTTCACATGTGCATATAAGATTCAAAATTTGCTACTCATTCAAAATTTAATAGAATATAAGGTGATGTGATACTAGGCATACCTCACAATGTCACTGATCTTCTTTTTATAAGCATTCCTTCACTGCTATAATTGGGATGATAGACTATCCAAGTAATAAAGGAGTTATAGCAATGCATCGCAACTATAGTTATAGTAATGCACCGCAATGCTAAGAGGTTTCAAAAATTAATATCAATTTGAAACGCATAGAATACCTATAAGAACTTGTGCCAATCATGGAACTTGAGGCTACTAAGCTTATTGTTCTTTGTAAACACTCCTTTCAAGAAATGCATGTGTCCCATTATAATTTGAAAAGAGGCAATGTTCTTCTTAACCATTTCCTCCTCTCTCTTGGAAAAGATCCATGGTGCTTTTGAGGAAAACTCTATGACCATGCATTTGGGGCCACAAATCATAAGTCTTCTCATGCTCCCCATGTGCCTTTGTCACCAACCAAATGTGCCCAAATAGAAGCTCCCACATTCTTCAAGATATGCATGGGATCCATAAGATGATTGATCTGTAACTAACCCTAATAATAATAAAGCTCATGAAAGATCAATAGCCTCTTCATACTAGGTTGAGGATACTCTCCATTTGCCCGCCATTTGTTATCCAAGCCTTCTACCAATCACTTGCCTTTAAATAAGGTGGTTTAGGACTAGTGATCCCTTCACACTTAGGATCATCATGCATGATCTATGCCCAACACTCCTTGAAGCTTGCCTAAATCTCCTAGAGTGTATGGCTAAGTCAGGTGCAACCATGGGAGGTGTAGGTGCTCTCTCGCCCTCATCCTACATAATGGTTTCATCTAAACAATGTTAGTGTATGTAATATGTATGCAATCATGAAGTTAAACACCAGTGACTCACCAATGATGTACCATTAGTAACATAAAGTATTCAAAAAAGTATCTTGCAAAAACTTCCCATACGCTTGCATGTGGCATTGGACAAGGTGGCGCTAATGTTGAGTTTATTGTGTGCAACATGTGCAAGGACAACAAGGCAATCTCTAACTATGCCACTCCAAGCTGTGGGCATTGGGCCTTCATCTAATGGGGTTCCACTCATCCTATCCATCTAGACATACTTAAAATCATGCAAAATATGGAAATCACGATCCAAAAAGATCAAAATAAGAACAAGTTTGATCAATCAGTCATCGTTGAAACCCTATAGGTGGTAGGCACACGGGCACTTATCTATTAGAAGTTCCTCATGAGTAGTCAGGAAAGAAGCACAAACTAGAGAAACCCCCAAAAGGATTCATGAGCCTCGTGCATACTAAGGGCCACTATGTCAAAACTGTAGCAAAAAAAGTCCGTGAAATAGTTCCCATCGTAGTAGTAAATACACCGCTAATCCACGTTTGATATAAACGAGAGTAGCTACAAAAGGGTGAATTAGGCTAATCATAATGGTAGTGAGTCCTTGTAGACACTCGGGTCCGTTGTGTCACAGAGTATAGAAGCAGTGCCAAACAATGTGACCGAGCCACTTGGATCATCTCCAATCGTGATCCTCTCAGCATTTCTTGTGCTTCACCCCAATAAGCTATAGTTGAGCCTCAGTCCTTCCAAAGGGGGTCCCTTTGTTAAAATGTACCATGTCCTTGACTCAGAGCTATGTAGAATCACCTTGCTTACAGGAATCGAGTATGAGGGGGCCGCTCTATGCTAAGAATCAACAGATTACTTATCGCAACTCGTCTCAAGGCCTCAATGTTAAATATACTATGCTAGTATGTGGCTTAGAGAAGGACTTCTCAACTGACTTGTCCCCACATATCCTTGTGCAAGATCATTGTATGTAGTTTAAAGATGAAAGTGGGGACTCAAAATTGCTAGATATTATCATCGCGCTCAATCAACGCTCCCTTTTAGCTTATAATGTATATTTTGTATATTTGTATGTCCCAGAGAGCCTGCACAAAATCACAAAAAAATAGGAGCTACCAACACTTGTATAGTTACAGGATAGTGAGTATTCTATTCACAGCTATTCTATTTGCAACCATCAGCAAGCTCTTCAAGGTCTCTGTGATAGCAAACATACCTGGTGTCTCCACCAAAAGATGTGACATGAAGTTAGGGGTAATAAACTTCACGCACCTCTTCACTTCCTACTGCTTTTGAACTGAGTGATAGAGATATTCATCACTGGCAAAGGGACATTAAAAGAAGCTTTTATACCAAGAGGCCACACTATACTATCCTCCCTTATATGAGAATGAAGATGGTAACATCCCAAGTGATGTTGTACTCAAGCATAGGGAGAAGGAAAGGATCAGCGGAGGCCATAATCTCAGCAAGCCGGGTCTGCGCCAAAGAGAAGAGCGATACGTTATTGAAAGAAGATCTTGCATCTCAACATGACATGAACTGATATATATCGAGGAGTTTGAAGGGGCTGACTGGGTCAGATGGGTAGGTTTCGAGGAAACATTGCACCTCCTTCATAGATACCTTTATAATTAGCTCAAAACACTCTACAAATTGTCATTAAACACAGAGGCATATAACTTTTAGTAGAGACATGATATCAAATATTCAAACACAAATCAAGATGTGCCATGAAATGGGCTTCCCTCTGATATAAGTTTCGTAAGAAACAGAGAAGTGGTCGGAAAGATATGGGCAGTTTACTGGGCGGGGGTAAAAACTGTTTGAAAAAGAAACAGTCACACACAAAGAGTCATAGAGTTTTCCATACTATCCCATACACATAACTCTCACCCTCCTCTCACCCCATACCAAGGTATTTATCATTCATACACATGGTATTTACAATGATCCATTCCACTCATCCTCTCAATCACATACAATATCTTAGAAAATAGAAATAAGTGAGAGCCGCTAGGCTATCACTTGATACTCAAACTCTTATCAAACATAGAGAAAAACAATACCAATGCCAAATAAAAAATATCAATTTTTGGCATCACAATGAGCATGAAGGCGTCTCACATCTAATGGTGCACTATTCTATGGTGGCTAGTTTTTTCACCTCTATACTCATGTAAGAAAGTGCATGTGCTATTTTGTCAAAGGGGTAGGCATGAGACATGAGCCCTATGCATATCTATGCGGGCCTATAGTGCTTACGAGCTTCATTGTGGGAGACGTGGGGTACGATTAAGAATCTCTTGTCTCATTAATCAATGAGTCTTTTCATGCTAGAGCACTTACCTAGGGGAGGTCCATTAGTAGTCACGCATGTAGAATGAATACTCTCCAAGATCCTTGGTGCGTGAATCCAAGTATCCAATCTTGCTCACTATTTCAGAACATATGGAGTCTCTGGCCTTCTCTTCTCACATGAGTTTGGATGATGTGTAATCAGTATCCGGCCTTCTCTTCTCACATATATGGAGTCTCTGGCCTTCTCTTCTCACATGAGTTTGGATGATGTGTTTTCTTTCATGGGGTGAAGGCTTTGAATGCCCCATTTTTCGAGTAGGATGGAAGTCGTTCTCTGCAACGAGGCATGCTAGTACTCATCTTCATTTACTATTGGCAGCTCCTTTGCCATCCCTCAGCCAATGCAAATCTCTAGCCGAAATCTCTACTTAGGCTCTAGCATTGTCTTCATCAAAATCCGGTCAGTTACCCAAGGTGAACGTTGACAATGGTAGATTGGAAGAGGGACCACTTTTGTCTCAATATATCAGTCCCTTATATCACTCCCATCATCTCAATTTGGCCCCATGAATGTGTCTCCTGTATAAGTTTCTTTATTTGTGGATATCCATTGGTTGGTTTGTCATCCCCATGGTATGTTCGATGGTATGTGATATCTTGATAAGATAAATTTAGCGCTAGATATAGTATGGGCTAGTAATCATATTTCATTATTAATATATAGTCATTGTATGTCCTCATACCTGTATAATATCATGAATTGCAAAATGGGTCATATAGAGAACTAAATTTGTCTAGTCAATAATTTATCATTTGTATCAATATGGCATATTAAAGGGTATCTCATATCATTCATATTAAATGGTATCTCATATCATTCATGACTAAGGTATCACTCCTCTCTCGAAGGTAATCCAATCATGGTTAATGTTTTCTAGGGGAAAAGTTCCTCAATTGGGTAGAAAGTCATGAAGGGTAGCTCCAATGTATAATTCTATTAATAGAGTGACTATAGTGGTCACTCAAAATATCATATCCAAAGGGGGTTACCCAAGCAATCCTAATCGAGCTAACGTCCATTTGGTGTGTTTCAAACCCATAGGGGTCTCACTCTTCTTTAACCATGTATATATGTCAAGTTCATGAAAGTAATTATCTAACTTTTCACTTTAGGTAGCTCCTTTGTGTCAAGGATTCCTTTTCTAAACTATTATAAATTATATTCCATGGGATTCTGACTAATGCCTTCTTTTGCAAGGCTGACTCTTACGATGTCTTATTGTAGGCTCCCTCTATTTTCACATACCAAATTTACAAAAGTAATTACTTCTCTTTTCGTGGTATATATATCTCAACTCCCATATTTTAAGATCCATGGCATATTTTATATTATTTTATGTGACCAAGGTTCATCCCAACAATATTCTCTTTGGGAAGGAAGCACCTTAATTTCAAGTGCTAAATATACCCTCTCCATTGTGTGTGTGTGTGTGTGTGTGTGTGTGTGTGTGTGTGTGTGTGTGTGTGTGTGTGTGTGTGTGTACTATTGACTACACTACTAAATCAATTCTCAATGTACAAGACAAGCAAATGCAACCATATACCAATGCCCTTAACACCACACAAGTGAGAACTATCCATTGCCATATCTTCCCTTCTGACACAGTGTCAAACTGTGAGTCAATTAAAGTACCCACATTCATATCAGTGAAATATAAAAAGTACAACAATACTCATGACTAGTCTCCAACATAAAGTCCAATCCTATTTCTCATTAGCTAGAGATAATCTACCCTATAGTACTCCTCAAAGCTACCAACACCATATCTTCATGCCTTAGACTTTTCAATGCAAAATCAATAGGGGTATGCTGATTCACCTAGCACAATCACAACCAAATGAAAGTCAGAACAATTCATTCAAGTTGTGGTAGCCAGGCTTCAATGCCGACACACTTGGTATCAATGTCACTCTATCTAGACTAGCATAATCAAATCTTTGCATTTTAATATTTGAAAATAATCAAAGGTTGGCATTGATAAGTATCCCTGATAAGCATGGGACTTCCCCAATAAGCACCTCCAAAGGGAACTTAATATAGTAGACATGAAATATTACTAATCAGCATGGAATTCTTCTTATGTAGAAGAATTCCAAGGTTTTATAGAGCATTGTAAAACTTGAAACCCCAAAGCTTAGGCTTTCCAAATACCCAATCTACCTCTTTAGGCAAGTTCCAAAAAAGTCATGACATGGATAAAAGCTTTAAAAAATGATCTCACTATATCAAAAATTGATAAGAAAAAATACAAGTAATGTTTCCATGTTACTACATCAAGAAAAAGATAATTGACCAGGGTTAGAAATCCTTTATTCCTTTAAAGAATTATATTTATCTCCATAAATTGCCATATAGAGTGAGAAAACCAAGGACTCCATAGAGTGAACATAGAATGAAAAAACCAAGGAATCCATAGTGTCAAGCAACTACTCCAACCATCCACGTGTTAAATGTCCATGGACATATACCCTGTTCCAAACAATGTCATAAATTTCAAAGCCAATCCCTGTAATCCTAATAACCAAGACCATCATACCCTCTTCTATTATCATGTCTAAAGGCTCGAAGGATGGTATGAAGCAAGGGATCAGATGCATGAGGAGTTAAAGGTCAAAGAGACCATAAATATATTTCACCACCACCACAAAGGAAATTTCCATGATACTCCAAAGAAATCATATACTTAGGAATTTTTCTAACAATAGATTTCTTCTAATAAAGGAGAATTTCCTAATTTCTATGCCTAAGATTTTATATTTAGGGATTCCCAAAATATACCAAGGACTAATCCAATCCAAGGATCCTAGAATAGAATAATGAAATGTCAAAGTGCTTACTACACAGTAAAGGGATCTACTAGGAAATCCTCCATGTGAACAAAGGTTAAGCATCAATAATTCCCAAAAGCAAATTTCAAGTGGGACTCCCTTGTGTTTCCCCTCTACTTCAATAAGAAACTTTCCCATAACAATATTTTAATGATTTGGTAATCTAGAAAATTTCCCCTAGTAGGAAAAGGTGTCAAGGAAGGATGCTTGTACAGAATGCTAGCTACAGTACCAGATAAGCATGCCATGTCAGCTCAACCGCAACAGATGCCACTATCAGCAAAATGGTACAAGAGATATGGTCATGTTAATTTCAAAAGCTAGCTAGATCTCAGGAATCAGAATATGGCAATAGGGATTCCAAAGCTACAGTTTCTTGGAAAAGTTTGCGAAGCATGCTGCTTCGGCAAACAAAAGTGAAGCAACTTTGGCAGAAGTACCTCTTGAGCATGAGGTATTCTTGATTCGATACATACAGATGTATGGGGTTATGCCCAGACCCACAGCATCAATGGTTGACTTTACTACTTGACTTTCATCCACGACTACAGTAGATATTGTTGGGTCTATTTTCTCAAAGAGAAATCTGAATTGTTTTTCAGATTTCAAGAATTCAAAGCCATGGTAGAAAACCAGACAGGCAAAAAGAAAAGTCATGAGATCAGATAGAGGAGGTGAATACATGTCTTCAATATTCATGAACTTTTTCAAACATCACGACATTCGAAGACGATTCACTTGTGCTGATACTCCTCAGCAAAATGCAAGAGCTGAATGGAAGAATGGTACTTTAGGAGATAGTGCTAGAGCAATGCTTAGTGAGAAGCATCTTCCAAATCAGTATTGGGCAGAAGCAATAGCCACTGCAAACTATTTGCTTAATCAACTTCCTATCGAATCGATTCACGACGGTATGACACCTTATGAAGCATTCACTGGGCATAAGCCACATATTAGGCATCTCTGCATATTTGGTTGCATAGCATATGCCCACATACATGATGATCATTGCAGGAAATTGGATGCGAACTCACATAAATGCATCATGGTTGGCTACAGTGAGGAAAGCAAAGCATACAAGTTGTATGATCCCATCAATTGCGCAAGGTCATTATCTCCAGTATGGTCAAGATTATGATGAGACTTATACTCCAGTAGCAAAGATGAATTCCATACAGTTCTTGATATCACTAGCAACACTCAGCAAATGGAATGTGTACCAACTCGATGTCAAGAATGCATTTCTCAATGGTTATCGAGACAAGGAAGTCTACATGCAACAACCAGTAGGTTATGTTGAACTAAGAAAGGAGAATAAGGTTTGCCATCTCAAGAAAAGTCTCTATGGTTTAAAGCAAGCACCCAAAAGTTGGTTTAGCAGAATCGACAAGTATTTTGCTGATCTGGGATACATGAAGTCCAATGCAAATCATACTCTCTACTACAAAGTTCAAGGGGAAGACATTAGTATTGCACTTCTGTACGAAGATTATCTAATTGTGACTGGAAGCATAGATTGCTTCATCAAATAGTTGAAACAAGACTTATCTCCAGAGTTCGACATGAAAGATCTTGGACTTATGCACTATTGTCCTGGTATTGAGTTATGGAGAGATTCAGACAACACCTTTATGAGTCAGCTCAAGTATGTTGATAGTCTCCTGAAGAAGTTTCATATGGCAGGTTGCAAGATTGCAGCCACTTCCATGGAAGAGAGTTTGAAACTCACTAAAGATTTAGAAAAGCCTACAGTACTGACAGGTACTACAAGCAACTCATCGGATCTCTTATATATTTGACTATCACACGGCCAGATATTTGTTATGCAGTAACTTCACTAGCACAATTTATGGCAAATCCAAAACAGTCCCATTGGAATGCAACAATAAGAGTCTTGAGATACATCAAGGACACAAGACAGTTTGGGATAGAATACAAAGAAAGTCATCCACGGTTGCATGCATACTGTGATAGTGACTACACGGAAGATCATGAGACCAGGAGATCCACACAGGGATATGGATTTTTCCTTGGTCAAGGTGCTATATCATGGTTGTCAAACAAACAGCCAACTATTTCTGTCTTTGACTGAAGAAGAAATAGGGCACTCACTACAGGTGCATGTGAGGCTATATGGCTCAAAAGACTATTGTCAAAAATAGATTACTTTGATGAATCAAAGCCAACAACAATATACTATGATAACCAATCAACTCAAGCTTTGGCCAAGAATCTAGTATATCACTCCATAACAAAGCACATTGATGTCAAAGAGCACTTCATAGAGAAAGAGTGTTACTTGGTGACATCACACTGCAGCATTGTGATTAGCAAAGAGAATGTTGCAAACATCTTTACCAATCCACTCGGTAAAGAGCTTTTCGAGAAACACCAACAAGCTCTTGGTTTGATGCAGAGGAACGAAATTCCCATTAAAGGGGTGTGATGGAATGTAATTCTTATTCCTTCTTCGATTCCCTAGAATCATCATCTTGAGGGAAGGCCTACTTCATGATGTTGATCTTGAGGGAAGGTGTTGAGATCGTGCTCAACATCATGTGATCATATGTGCATAGCATTAACCCAATAGAGTGCTATAAAGGAAAGAATTAGATGCCCTAACCCTAACCCTAAATGGGTTTGTATATATTATACATTTTCAAATAAATCTAGTGTACAGTTAGTCATTTGTGGTGTGCTCTCTAGCTGTGCCCTCTCTCCTCATCTCCACTTTTCTGCTCTTTCCTCTTCATATTTTGTCAGCATCCACAAGGGCATGAGTGTGTGTATGTGTGTGTGTGTGTGTGTGTTACCTACTATTTCAATGAATCTAAATCTCCACTACTCAACATTCTTAGTCATAGCTTCGAAAGGCCCCTGGCAGCCATTGTTTCATCATGACTATAATTACATTTATGTTAATGCTTAAGGGTGGAGCAAAGAGAATCACTGAGCAAGAAGAACTCTATCTAATTACTCTAGCTGCATTTCTAATCAAAAACCCAAGAGAGTAATTTCTAGTTGCATCTCTAATCGAGCATCCAAGAGAATAACTCCTTATCAATTTCCGCAATGTTAAAAACCATAACATAGTTTCTAAATTCAACAAGTTACAAGGTAGTTCAATTTTCAGTTCTCATTGCTAACAAATACACTTCTGTAAGTGTGCATGATAGGGTCGAGAGTACTATATCTCTCATCATAAATCTCCCAAGTGTATCCTTCAAGGTTGCCAACATCCTTTTTTGCAATACCATGCCCAAGACTTTACTTGCAAATCCGATGGAGAGGTGTGCCAACTCATGTGGCACCATCACAATAAAGACGAAAGTTAGGACAATACATTTTTGATGTGGAAGCCAGGCTTCAATGCCGGCACACAGTTGTTATCGCTATCACTCAATCAAGATTAGCATTAATAAAATCTTGGCATTCTTAAAGCAGCTGGCATGTATAACATTAATGAAGTGCATATATAAAATGGTAAATGAATCCCAATGGGCTAAATGAAACCCCACAAGCATGGGATCTGAAATGAAGTTTTCAAGGGCATTTCCTTTGCCCCCGAAGAAAGCAACTCAAACCATAAAGGAAATTGTCCAAGAACATCCCTACTATAGCTTTAAAAACTCCCAAGTGTAAAAGTTCTCAAGGGGGATTTTCCTCATTTGCCTGCTTAAGTAATCCTAAAAAGGTATAGTTCCCTTCACCAATAGACAAGTCTGACCAGTTAGTGAGAAGCATAACAAGTAAATGTATTAGTTTTTCCCATCTTCCTAGGGAAATCATATAGAGCATTGGCCCAAAGATAATGCTCCAGATCCTCATATGTGTGGAGCAATGCCATCATATATTAAACATGACAAGACCCATGTAATATAAAAGAAATTCCATAAAGCTCAATTATAGCATGAATTTCAAGAGCAATGTCACTAAATCTAATCAATAATGAAATAACTCTATGAAGTGAAATGTTATTTATTATTGGCTGCTATCTAGTATTCTAAGGCTATGATAGCTTTATTATATGCAGGTCCAAGTGACCCATCTCAAGGGCTTCAACCAGATCGAAGAAGAACTCATGAGCCCCACCTTTTTGTGTGCACATGCATGGATGCATGCATGCATGTGGCAAGTTATGTATAGATAGAATATGTCTTCCTTGTGGCCATTTAAGATGCATTTAAATTAAATAGAATAATTGCTCTCTACTAACAGCTCATGCTCTGTGGTTTACTTGGATTTCCAGAGATAGTCTGCACACTAAAGTATGTTTTGTTAATTGGTTAAATAAGAAAATTTGAAAATGATGCAAGAAATATAGAAGTTCAGTTGATGATCTCTCTCAACTATAAGAGGACATTCAAGCTCACAAATAAGAAGCAGATTGCGCTCTAAATTCATTTAATACTTGCTGGAGAGCTAGTACACCAACAATGCTATCACATGAATTGAAATGATGCCAAGTAGGAAACTAGTTAGTTAAAGCTAATTTCATTTATGCTATTGATCGAAGCAGCTAGTTGTTTCCAATAATCATAGTCCCAAAGAAGAATGGTAAGCTCCAAGTGTATGTGGACTACAAAAGATTGAATGCCAAAACTATACCAAACCCATTTTCCAAACCTATCCATACATAGCATCTTGGATCAAGTGCTTGAGAATGGAATTTAATCATTCATGAACAGTTGCATCACTTACAATCAAATCTCAAGCACCGAAGAGGATCGACAAAAGATAGCCTTCATCATATAAGGGGTGCATATCTTGCAAGGTTGTGTCATTTGGGCTACACAATGCACCCTCCACATTCCAAAAGTTCATGGTCAACACCTTCAAGGGCTATCTAACCAAATTGCTCACTATATTCTTGGATAATTCTATGTTTATACAACTGAAATTAATCACTTGTATTGTTTGGAAAAAAACATTAGATTTCAAAAAGTAGTCTCCTGTTTTGGCTAAATCTTCATTTGTAGTTCAGGATTTGGAGAGGTGGTTTATATTTGCTTCTCTGTCATGTGTTGGATTGGCTTTCAAGTGGTTAGTGTCTATGCCCCTAATCTTTCTTCTGAGAGGGGTGAGTGCCAGCATCTCTTGAATTCCAAGTTGTCTAGGAGTGTTGGCTACTCAGCAGGGATTGAAACTTCACAAAGGTAGGGGAGGACAGATCTCACCTTGGTGGCTAGGTATCTTCCTTAGAATTAGATACGTGGGAAGATCTATGCCTGAATCATGGCCTTATAGACGGTGTAGAATTGGTCCTCCAGGTTTGCGTGGTTTCTCTTGGTCGAATAGGCATCTAGGTGAGGATTACCGTGCGAAACGGCTTGATAGATGTATGCTTCAACTGAAGGTTGGTGGTTGCTGCCTCCATGGGATAGTATATCACCCGGTTAAGTCTCTCTAACCATCTCCCCCTATTGTGGTTGTTTAGCATGCTGTTGGTGATTGGTTGTTCCCTGGATGTACCTTTTATATTCAACAAGAAGTATCTGTCCTCTTCCAAGTTTTTTGTAGACTAATTTGTTCAACATGGAGACAAGCTAGAGCAGGGTTCTTAGAGCCCTGCAAGAGATGGGATGCCATTGTTCATGCTATAGTCAAGGAAGCCAAAGCATGGGCACGGAAGGATCGGGAGGCAAAAGTCAGGCTATATGATTTATAGTAGATTTGGACAACACTAAAGAGAGACGTGGATCAAAGGCTAGAGGATGTCTATATTGTTACCCTTTTGGTGGAAGTTGAGGCTGCTATTCAACACACTATCAGGGAGCTTGAGGAGGCAGAGATGCAAGACTTAGAAGTAGACAGCCATGGTTGGAGTTGGTGGATTGTCCCTCCAAAGTTTTCTTTCAGTCTACTAAGTGCAACAAGCATCAAAGAGAAACAATGGATAGAGTACTTGACTCCCAGGATAATATGATCACTGAATTTTGACGTATTGCAAAAGTTTTTGGGACTCATCTTCGTGGATTTGTGGGTATGCTAGGTTTGTAGGATGATGCTTGGAGAGATGTTGTTAGTGGTGTGTTGCATGGCCTGCAGGCTAGGGTCTCAGAAACCGAAAGAGCTATGTCAGCCAAGCAGTTCACTCAGCACTGCTGATGAATTATAGGATGCCTTAAAGGTCATGAAGAAAGACTCTTCTCTAGGCCCGTATGGGCTAACCTCAGAGTTCTTTATTGAGTTTTGGGAGGTGAATTGGTAGAGATGCTTAATTCTATAGTAGAGAAATGGGGTCTCTTTGAGGATGTGAATTCAGAGCTGGTCAAGCTTTTTCCAAAGCATTAAAGTAGCCTGCAACAAGCAGGGGACTGGAGACCCATTTCCATGCTAAACACTTCCCACAAAGTAATGGCTAAGGCTTTAGCCTTAACGATCAGGGAGGTCTATCCATAGATTGTGGACAAGGAGCAGTGTGGCTTTGAGAAAGATCGTGGCATTTTTAAATATATATTGAATGTTTCCATAGTTTTGGATTATGCATGTGCATCTGGATAGGATTGCATGCTTATCTAGGTACAACTACCACAGAGTTTGATGGGACTTTATCCTTGTGGTTTTGGAGAAGTTGGGGTTTGGGGTAGAGTTAATCAAAACGATCTTGACCATGTTTTTGAATGCATATGCTATCTTGTGTCTAAATGGAGGAGTGATGGGGAGATTTCACCTGCACAAGTCCATCTGGCAGGGTTGCCCTATGGCCCCTCTTTTGTTTGCAATTGCAATAGTGTCACTTATCCACCATAAGGCAATGGAGGAGGGGCATATCTTAGGTTTTGTTTTACCAAGCCGGAAGCAAATGTGCTCGCAGCTATTTGTAGATGATATTATGGCTTTTTCTCAGGTTTGCGAAACCAGTGTTCAAACATCAATGAAAGTGGTCTCTCAATTATGTGTGGCCTCTGGTTCCATTTGCAGTTGGCAAAAGAGCTTTGCCCTCAGATCCATTTGTGAACATCTTCTTGACTAGGTGGGGGAGCTAGAAATGGAATGGATGAAGCATGGGGAAGTCTTCAGGTACTTGGGGGCCTCTACAGGTCTTGGGATAACATCAAAGTAGTGTTTTGATTGGTTCAAGAAGTGGGTTAATGCAAAACTCAGAGGTTGGCCTTAGGATGAAATGCATGTGCTCTTGTTAATAGCACATCTTGTTGGCTTCTACCACGTATGTTGTGACTATGTAGAATTTCAGACAAAGCCATTGGATAGAACATCCCTTTTGTGCTTTTATGTGGGGCTCATGAGGAAGGTGGTGAAAGACATATGCATTATGTGCCCTTGGAGGCTTTGAAGGCACCCAAACTAAAGGAGGGATGGGGCTACCAGATGTTAGAACCAAAAATACTTTTTTTATTGGGAAATGGCTACCACACTTGTTTGTGGGAGTGGTTCAATGTTGAAGTGGTGAAATGGTTTATTGAGAGAGGTCCTAGAGTCAGGGTTGACTACCTTGGTATGACAAACTTTTTTTTGAGTTCAACAAAAGATATCGGGTTTGGATATGGTTTTAGGCCTGGTTATGGCCTAGAAGGCATGCTACCTTGAGATGACCTAGAAGGGGAAGGCTGGCCTTCGTGGGGATGCAAGCTAGATGAAAGCATCTGGTGGGAAAGAGCTATGATTACAGAGAGGGACACACACGCGTATGTACATACTTGCATATGTAGGTACATGTGTATGCATGTATGTATGTATGTACATATGTATGTGTGTATGCATGCGTACATGCCTACATGTATACATGTATGTATGCATGTGTATGTACATACATGTGTATGCATGCATGCATGTATGTATGTACATACATGTATATGTGTGTAGACATCATGTACATAAGTGCATATGCACATATGTGTGTGCACGCACGCACGTATGTATGTGTGTGTATGTACGTACATATGCGTGTGTATGTACATTGTGCTCTTGTAGAGTATAACAATAGATTCCATGAGACATGTGTAGATAATGTCACTAAAACATTGAGTCCCATGGTTCGATACAAGTTCAAGGAGGGCATCGAAAGTTGGCAATACAAAAAGCTTAACCATGTTTCAAGCATCTATTCAAGACTGCATATCTGTTACATCTATGTACTTCATTAAATAATCTATGACCTGATTATGTATAAGCTTGGGTGTCCTTTATTGACGGTAGATTCAACCAAACTAATGCAAGCCCCATTTTTAAAGGTTTGATATAGTAGAACCAAGGATAGAGAGTTTGAACCCATTTCTAGGGCACATTAGTTTATGGACATGTATGGCATCATTTTGATACAAATGAGAATCTTTCAAACAATTAAGCATCATATGCATGCAACCAATACCTTGAATGCCATAGATAACGATGAGAGCTAGTCTCCCATTATTATTCAATGGCATTCTTTGAGGATTGGTATCGTCTAATGCGACATGTCTCATTAGGACTAGGTGTTTGCTTATCTAATAAAACTTGACTACTATGAGGTGGTAGACACCTTGTTAGATCAAACGTTGATTTTCCTATGGACAAGATGCATAGTCAATTTGTTTGTGTATGAGAATACCTATTAATATCAATGCTCCAATTTTTGAAATTCATTCTAAAAAAAATAAGCTCATCTAGGAGGTCCTTGCCAAGCCTTGCCACAAGCTCACAATTAGTGGCGAATGACAAACTTATAGGCAATGTATGTTCTATTTTTGGAACCAAAACCTTGAAACCAAACTCCTAAAGGAGTAAATTTTGGTGCATGGTCTATTCACCAAGTATAGGAGGGCCCAATGGTGTCAAATTGAGTGACCAACATACACAATATGTGCCTTTAAATATTATGGACCAAAGTTAATGATACTTGTTCTAATTGCATGTTACCACAACTGTAATAGATATCTCTCTTTACTCCCGTTAAAATTTTTCATAGGACCCACACAACATTTAGTGAAGTAGACAAATTCTCAATTCATACAATAATCACCTCTTCTAAATACATACAATACACTCTATTCATAAACATATAAAAAAAGGAAGATTCCATCTTTTCATTAATAATGTGTGAGCCCAAATTTGTTCACCCAAATATGATGCTACATCTACAAGAAAACACAAAGAAAAGCTATACAAAAAATTCATATCCAATTGTGCATCTAAATAGAGGCTAGGTGTACAAGCCTATGGTATATACACAAGAAATCCTTGATACATTCTCATGTGCATCATTTACTAGTATTTTAATGGCCATCTAAGCAAAGTAGAAGCCAATCCTCTTAGAACAAACTTTTTCCATGCTATATGCAGCCTATTCTTGAACAAACTTGTAAACTATGACTATTAAACCCTTAAAAGCTAATCTTTCGCAAGTCTAGCAATCATCCATTTATCTTCCACATCCTTCACCTTTCATTCCTCGAGATAGGCCTACATCTTGCCTGGACTTTGTAAAGCCTCTTGGGCACAAATTTTATAAGGCTCAATAAGATTCTACAAGGTGCATTGCAACAACAAGAGGCCATGACACTTTACACAAAACCCCTTTCTTTATTCTCAAAGCTTGGAACACTTGCAAGCTTTCCAACTCTCATCTCTCATAGGTGCAAACACAACTGGTAAGATTGGATCCCGATGATATTTGCAAGAGGATAAGGCTCAAGCATGGTCAACCCAAGCTCAATAAAAATAGAGCTTTAATCCTTAACATAAGTACTCCTAAATGAATGGATTAGAGAATGAAAAGTGGCCAACAATATAGAGTTAACAAATGTCACATGGGTGGAGGCTTCTTTCTAGAGAGTAGGAAATGAAAAATGCCATTGAACAATGTAGGATATGGTAAAATAGGTGGATCATTTGCAACAATGTTTCTCAACATCAACAACAATTAAAATAAAATATACAACATGGGTTTCCCCTAGAGCACAAGTCTCATCATGTGCCTTATGTCTTCAAGGCCTGAATAAACTTTCTGAATCCTTTATAAATGTTGGTGATATAACATCAGCTAAGGACGATTCAAGGCTTTCTAGAGCTGAAATTCTCGCACATTATTGTTGTATAATTTCCTATATTTCAATGTTTTCAAATCCTCCTTGACAATGTCAGCTATGGACGATTCAAGGCTTTCTAGAGCTGAAATCTGGCCCATTATTGTTGTATAATTTCCTATCTTTCCGTGTTTTCAATCCTACCTCACGATGGCCCATAATAATTGTTGGGAATTTCTTATACTCTATACTTGCCTATCTGATAACTTAAGAGTGCGTGTTTGTAACATGTATTACCACTGATTTACTATAATGTTCCAATCAACATATCTTGAGATGAACATCATGAGACAACTTAAAAAGAAAACACAGACAATCCCAACTAACCTGTGTAATCTGCTTGCTTCTCAAGAATTGTGCTATCTGGATTTTTCAAAAAGAATTAAACAAGCGCAGGAAAGACATCTGTTGCAAAATATGTGGTTTGGTTGTGATCTGCTTGTTTTGGGATTTCCCTGACTTGTGCTGCTGTCTTAAACAGACGCACTGCAATATATGAATCATCATGCTCAAGGATTCCATTTACAAAAGTCTCAGGTAAATGATGCACATGAGGCCACCTCTCTGCAGCTCATCCTTCAAATACAACGCCTCAGGTAACACTACTAGGACACAAACTACGCAATGGTCAAAGCAGAATAGCACAGGAAAAGCATCTGCTTCTAAATGTGATGTGGTTTGAATGTGGTCTGCTTATTTTGGGTGCTACTCTACATACTGCTGCTGTCTTAGATAGATTCTAGATTACTCTCTGCAATATAAATAATTACCACGCTCAAGGTTCCATCTGCAAAAACTCAGGGGCTTCCTCTCCAGAGCTCACTTGGAATAGAAAACCTCAACAGGAATGGGAACCAAACTGTAAACTTGATCAAAGCAGGCACAGTCGAGAAAAATACTTCATTTTACCACATCAGCTTTCTGATGGTCTTCTCTTCTTTGCATCCCTATCAAATAAATGGAGACCAAAGGCAAGGTCTTCACCATTGCCATCATTAAGTGTAGAAGGATCTTGATGTGCCTGTGCCTGTGCCTGTGCCTGTGCTTCCTGGGAAACAAACCCAAAGTCCAGGAGTTCTAGCTCCCTTGTTGGGGTACTGGCATGGTCCAAGCGAGTAATTGGCAGTTCGTTAGTCCTCTCCAAATTTTCACTGGCAGCTTGTGGTTGGGTCTGCATATCGGTATGTGACATTTCTTCAAAACCTGTGGGTTGCATCGCTTCTGCTCTTTCATGTTCCATCCCTCCCCAGGCTCCTGCAGATGTCTCTTCCACAGTTGATCCCACTACCAACCCAGCTGTCCATTGCCTCTGCTCATCAGCTGCTTCTGAAATTATATAAATTTTAAATATTAGAAGTTTAGAATGTATCAACATTGTGAAGCAAGTGGCCAGCTTTGGTAGTGTTGTGCCTTATGCAACAAATATGGAATGCAACTACAAGCAAATATGGAATGCAACTACAAGCGTAGATATCAGAAGAAAAAACACCACACAATATAAATCCACCAAGCTTTATTGAGATTAAGTACCTGCTAGACCAGTGCTGCTTGTGATCAAGGAAAGGTGGAGCTGATCTAGAAGACGGCCAAGGTCAACTCCACTTGTCCAGTTCTCTGGTCCACATCCATTCCGAAGTTTCAAGCGACCTCGATTCGCTGTTCCTCCCCAAATGATACCGACAGGCCTTGGTTTCTCGTCATTTACTTCTGTCATCAGTATGAGGCTTCCACTATCACCCTCTAAATCAAATGCCTGTCTGTTTTCTCCGACAATGAGAAAGTCCGTAAAGAAGCAGATGCCTTTCTCATCATTGTATTCAAGGGCATATGCCATAATGCTGCCTTTCGTCAGACCAGAGCTTCTACCAACCTTAACTACCTGCCTCCCTACAATGCTTCCTATAGGAGCTTGAAGATCAACATTCATGACTTCTCCCATATCACCTACCCCTTTTACACTTGTAGTGACTCTCGGCAAGTCAAAGCCATCTCCAAAAGGAATGAAAGCACCATCAGCTCGCACAAAAGTCTCTGCCATGTCCAAAGAGATAAGAAAGAGAGCTCCTTAGAAAAAGCCTTCAATGAAAGCAATGGAAATGTGCTTGACATTTTATATCCAAGAAAGGTTCAAACCTGGATTCATGCTTGCAAAAATGCCATACCACAAGTCATCAGTGATAAAGGAGGTTGCCCTTTCCACTGCACCCAGATATACACCTGGGCCAAGGTTAGGTGGTAATGGATGGAACATTTTCTGATTTGGGTAATCCAAGTCTACAGCGACATGCCTGTTGGTTAAAAAGCCAACCTGCCGTAGCCCAGTCTTACTCTTAACGATAGCCCCAAGTGTACCATATGTCTCCTGACTTGCCACCTAATAAGGTAGGGAAAATTAAAAGAAAGCGATTCAGAGGCATATAATTATCCACAGCTCTGCCTAAACCAGAGGCAAAAAGATTGAAGGTCTACAGGTCTCAAAAATTATTAATTTACCCACACCTTACACCAAACTTCCATCTTTTGGAAGCAAAGGGCAAAACCATAGTAAATCTACCACAAACCAACTCAACCCACTAATCATAAACATTTTACTCTGGACATTAGTAGTCAAAAAAGTTGGCGCAGCACCATGTGGCAAGGAGCTTCAATTATTGGAAGTAACCACAATTGCATTTTACAGCTCCTCATCCCAGGGAGCTTACATTATCAAGAAAACATCCTAACTGAAAACCAACGATTTTCAATACCTGAGAGCCTGGACCTATGCAAGGATCATTTCCGCGCAAGCCCTCCACCAACTCTGTGTAAACTTGCTCCTTAGGGGTAACTGCTGGAGCCCCATAATAAGAGAACTCCACCACATCCACATCGCACCAAACACCTCCTGGTCCCTGCAACAATGTTGACCACATCTAGTCACATACGTCCTATGCAAATTCCATAGATATAGAGCCTTCTGCAGTGCAGTCAGTGAAAAAAATTGAACTTGAAGCCAGACCTCAATCCAGCATGTAGTGTAAAGCCTGCTTAAAATTTCCTTTAAACTACTGAATTATTTCCAGCATCCCTACGACATATAGCTTGACATTTGACTGAATTATAAGTGGCCCCAGGGATGGAAGGACTATTCTATAAAGTAGTTCTGTAGCATATCGCCAAGAACTGTATCAGATGTAACTGTGGATTCAACATCCTTTACTTCTTTGTACTCTGGACCTTGGCCCGACTTGTTGCGATAATTAAATGCCCTGGCAGGAGAAATTCTGAAACCATTTATACGGCATTTGGAATTATCTAATTGCTGCATCCTTGATTTGCAGTATTCTTATTTCAAATTTGCAGTCTCCTGAAACATTCTCTAGCAGGCAGCCCACATCTCCTTTGGCCTTACAAGTTCATTGGCTATGATTGTACAAACCTCCCTCAATTACAACAAATTCCCTGCTGAATTTGGCAACCAATTCAATATTGTGTACTGCCTTGGCTATCCTTCTTACAGCAATTGGGAGACAAGAAGATCCTAGTCACTTGGCTTTTAATCTTAGTTTAAAAACATGGCCTCATTCTCCACATTCTGTTGCTATCTACCAGATTAACCTTTTGGAATTTATACCTGTAACTCTTCTTGTCTGGCACCAGCATCAAAATGATGAAATTAAAGGAGCTGCTATTCGCTACAGATGTACTTTCTGTGTGCAATTCTCAAATGCATCGCGGAAGGCATATGAATAGCAAAGGGGAATATGTATATGACTGGTGAAAGTCTCAAAAAAATGGACATGTGAAATTGCCACCGGCCTCATTTTTGCAGACTCTTCTCCAAGCATTTATTCTCAGCTACCTCTACCTCCCTTGCCTTCCTGGATTCTCATGCCAATTTCCAGGGGGCTTTTCCCCTCTTTTGGAGGCCGACAGACTGCTGTGATATTTCTCTGAGTAATCCCACACTTTGATACAACTCATTGTATTCTTGTCAATCTTCTTATAGCCCTTTCAACTACTGTCTTCATCATCATAAGTGCTACCCTCGCATTTCTCTTCTTTTACAATAGTAGTTTAAATGCATCATTATCTTTATAGAAGCAAATTGCATGATGGTGACACCTAACGTTTCAGAGCTGTCATTGAAAGATCACTTGCAGATGTCATTTCCACTCCAACATGCAATACATGTCCTACATCGGCACAAACATGCATGTACCATGCATGCAATAAGTTTCTAAAACACACTTTCAACAAATAATGTGACGTCTTGCAAGTTGCATTAGCATGGCAGAACTCACGACAAGCAATACATTAGATGAATTGATGGTCCACATGCTTCGCAAATTAAAGTACACAGAAGACGGTGCAACAAAGGCTTGAGGCTTGAAAGTCTCATTATTACAGGAGATCTCGTAAACATATCTTCATGTTCTGAGACAAATGGCTTCGTGTCGATCTAAAGTCGTATGTGAAGTAATAGAAACATTACACTTAAGTTGGTGACATTAAGAATATGAAGATGCTTGCTTCAATAAAGGCAATAATATTATGCAGAAAGGTGATAGTGCCTCAGACAATTGCTGGGGATAGAATCCAAATGCATTTGAATTGGCCTTCCAGTTGTACAATTGCAACTAAACAATTACCTGCCAATTCATAGGAAAACTGAACTTAGAACCTTCACTGGAACAAAATAGTCAAAATAAACCCATCTTTCTTCTCTCAAAATTTTAAAACAGGCATCTTTGATTAGTTGGGCTTGCCCGAGTAGTTTGACCAACAGCATAAGGTTCCTGAAGTTTGTTGCAAAAGCAAAGAGTACAGCAATAAAAAGTTTTTATGACAAAGGTTATTTGTTAGGTGTCATCCTCAAAAGCACTGCTAGCAGGAACCCAAGGATGTGTGGAAGATAGATTATAGGGTAAAGGCGAGCAAGTGAAAATCTAGTGATTAGAGGAAATGCAGTCACACCTGGACCGTGAACCACAATGTAGTTGTTTCTGGTTACAGTTCATACTACCTAATCAAATAGGGGTAAGTGCTACTGGAATTCAAGGAGCGAACAGTTGACTACGCATATACTATGTGGTACAAGAAACAAGGAGCTTGAACATTAGAGGTACAACGATATCTTCTCTAAGGCGGAATGAGAGGACACCAAGGATGTAGGCGGACGATGCCCTTGAGGAACCTACATCACTCGAGAGACATGATATATTTTGAATCACACCATCATAAACATTTCTAGATTACAAAGCGAATGTGTGGTATAAGAAGCTTCACCTCAAGAATAGGAGGAAGCCTTTGAAATTCATGGAGCCATTCTTTGTGGACTTTCCTGGCTACAAATACAATGATGGCCGGGATATCAGTGAGGAGTCCATTCTTAGTCCGGAATCCTATTGCTGTTCCAAGACTATATCGCCGCAGCACCTTGCTATGAAAAGCTCTAATGGTCATTAGATCCAACAACGTAGTCGCTTGCTGTCCAGATGGTGCCCTCTCCTCTGTCTCAGACTCGACCTCTTTTTGCAAACCACTGAAATAAGCAGCTCTCTCTTCTGCAGTTCCATGAAAACGAGATGATGGAGGCCAGCGGAAATAGGCTGCACTGCTCTCGGAATGCTGAGCACCTGATGCTAATGCTTGCATGGAAGGGCTGTCGGACCGTGGTTGCTTGTTATGGGTGCCAGAAAAGAGGCACAGATCACGGTCCAGAGCAGATTCTTCTGACAAAAGGGAAGTTGATTGTCGTCGTCCAGTGCGAAGCACTCGAGTTATGTCCATCTCCTCGCTGGGCCTACAATCCGCCCCCCCCCTTGTCAATATCTGAACGACAACAAAAGGAAGACATTCCCAAAAAAACGATACATGCCTAACATAACGCGATGAAGAACTCTAGACAACATTTCAAAGCACTGTAAACAATCTCTCACTTTTCTTTCTCATTGTAAAATGCAATATAGCTCTGAATCACAAATCCAAGATTAAATAGATTCCTGCGGAGAGATAATATTTTGGGTCCTCGATTAGCAGAAACAAATACAGGTGCCCTTGCAATAGATCGAAGAGTGTCAATATCTCATGTGAGCTCAGCTAGCAAAGTAGAAATTGTATGAAGAAGATGAGCGACTCGTTCAATTTCTACGTCTAAGAAGGTGGCGGTGAAGGTTGCTGGAGCGTACGACGTATTGTGGTCTCTGTCGCAAGCACTTTGCAAAATGAGCCCGTCGCGACTCCTGTTTTCCAATCAAGCATAGATGGAAGTCTAAGATTTGTCAAAGCCGGCAGTTTTCTGAAGGATTTGGGTACGCTGATGAAAGTTAAGCGAAAATACAGAACTCTCCAAACGGCATCGTGATAGAGGGACCTTCCGGATGATCGTTGCTTACCGGTCCCAATGGCCAGTTTCGTTCGACTTAAACCTCATCTTTTTCTGCACGAATAGAGGGAATCCTGTAGTTGCCTCATGATTTTCGATCTCCTTCCCCGAATCGAAATTCCCTTCAGGTTGAGTTGTATCACTCGCAGCTGGAGTCACGGGTGCGTGATCGGGAGTTTTTTCATCAACCATCGCTGGAGTTCCGGATTTCTCATCAATCATTCAAATGGCGATGACCCACCCAGCTTCCAGCTTTGTATCGATTGAACCACGGAGATACGGCGATCCAGAGATCCCTTGCGCGGCCAACCTTTTATCGTGTATATGCTGAGTTGTGCGCCACACACACAGCACAGCTCGAAAAAGCTCCCGAGAGCGTCGCAGCACAGGACCAGCAAATGATCAAAACTGTGTCCTGTGACCTTCTTGAAGAGACGGGCACATGGCAAAGACTGCAATCTGAACGAGAGCCATGATGTATTCTCCTCAGACGGCTGGGGGGTGCTTTCTGCAAGACATTCTCTCGCCCATCAAGCACCCCTCACACTCCCCGGTTGGGAGTGCGGGTGCTCTTGAGAGCTGAAGAAGACAGCTGCAGGCAGGAGTTTCTTACACGTTAATAATGAAGTGAATGCAGGGACGTAGAAATACGGGAGGAAAGGGATGAGGCGGGGCTAGGGAAGGGCAGGGAAGGAGGGCGTTAAATGCAGGCAATTCAGTGAATGCAGTCTAACGTAGAGCAGCACAGGAAGAATAGCATATTTCTGTAGGCACTGTTTGAACTTTTGAGTGTAGCTGTGCTCGGAGAAAGAAAGAGAGAGAGAGAGAGAGAGAGAGAGTGAGAGAGTGTCATTCCTAAGGTGGCGAAGCTTGATGGAGACATATGGAGGTGACGGGGCCAGGCAAGAGCAAGGGACCTGGACGGGGGTCCGCGTCTCTGCAGGGACGAGAGAGACCAATGATAGAAAGGAGGGCAGCTTGAGGGGCACAGGATGAAACAGCAGAACGGATTTGAGGGATGGCAGGCACAAAGGCAAGGACAATCGAAAGAGTGAGACAGACAGACAGATAGAGAGGGGTTTAAGCAGAGAGAGAGAGAGGGAGGTTTACGCACACTCAGACAGAGAGAGAGATGGGTTTAAGTAGAGAGAGAGAGAGAGCTAGAGAAGGGTTTAAGCGCACACAAACAGAGAGAAAGAGATCGGTTTAAGCACAGAGAGAGAGAGAGAGAGAGAGAGAGAGAGAGAGAGAGAAGCGTTTAAGTAAACACAGACAGAGAAAGAGAGATCGGTTTAAGCACACAGAGACGGAGAGAAGGGTTTAAGCAAACACAGACAGAGATCTCTAGAGAGACGTATTTAAGCACAGAAACAGAGAGAGGGAGATGTCTTTAAGCTTTTACACACAGACTAGAGCAGGGTTTAAGCTCACACAGACAGATAGAGACACTTCGGCCAGGAGAACTAGACAAGACAGCCAGACCAGCTCACAGGGGTTTATAGGCCAGAGCACATGACAGAGAGAGATGTGGAGAGACGCAACAGAAGTAATGCCTGAAGAGCTTAATAGGATTGTGGGCTGCACAGCCTCTATAGGCCAGCAGAGCCTATGTATGACAGGGGAAGAGAGCAAAAAGTAATGTCTGGTGTTTTAGACTAGCAGGAAGGGACTGTACCCAGATGATCTAAAACCAAGGACATAATGCACGGGTTAATCCTGCACAGAGCAAAAGAGTTAAGAGCCCAAAAGAAAAACAGGACAGCAGGGTGGCTGCAAGCAACTACAAAGAAATTAAATTCCTTAAGACAAGGGAAGAGACACAACAGAAGACAAGCAATTGGATAGAGAGACCCATCAGAGAATCCGGCCGGATTGCTCCTGTCCAAGATGGAGGTTTTTTTTCTGTCCTGCAGGAAGTATGTCCCATTATCCTGCAGCAAGAGAGGGGAGGGGTACTGAAGCACAATGAGAAATGGGTGGAAAGCTGGGTTTGTTTTGGAGGGAAGGGGTATCTGCATCAAAAGGGGGAATGGATCATTCAAAGGCTCATCTTTGAGACATCAACCCCCCCTCTTTGTGGTGGTGGTGGTGGTGCCCAATTCTGCTCTCATTGCCCCTACCACCAAGGACAACCCATACCCACCCACATGACTCAACCACACACTTCTTTTCAATGTGCTTCTGTTGCCTTAGGCCTAACTCCAGTAGGCCGTCACATATGTGAATCCACTATTCCTCCATACACATAGTTAATTGTTCGCATCCATCATGCTTGAAATTCCATCTCAATCTGGGTGATCGATCTTTTGTCTGCTCCCCAAAACTGTTCTTAGCTCCCAATTTATTTAGCCTTTATTTTGAAGGCTACATTTTATGCATCGACAACTTGTATCTCATTGATAGCCGATTTGCATTGAATTGTCTTTGTTTTCTCTCTTTGTAGCTCTTGGTGAAATGTATGCACACATACCACTTAGCTTCAAGTTTTTGGGGCCCAATTGTTGATATCTATCTTTTGCCTTCTGTTTCGTCTTCCAATTGTAAGTGGGAAAGTACTAATGCTCACACCTCATGAAATGACCAATCAACACGGCAAACCTTCCTTGTATGTGCACCTCGCTTCAGTACCATGTCCAAAAATAATAGTTGAACATGATGCAATCAACGACTTAGAAATTGGAAGGCTTGTCCTAGAAGTGGTCCCACAAGGGTAACCAGGGTTTGAAAGGGAATTTAACCCAACCAACTGTGTGCAAGGTTCAGTAAGCTTCAAGCTTGGTTTGCATGGAGCCAAGTGTTGTTATAGCTTGCATGGTCTTTTGAGTAGGTTAAATGTGATTTATGTTCTCTCGGGCTACTCTGGGCTCGAGCAATGCCTCGATTTTATTTGCTAAACACAATTCCATGATTCTCATGAGGTGAATAGAGGACCTACTCAACCAACATGAGCTTCGCGAAGTGCATGTTGATGAGAGTTAGACGTTAGCATTGCTATGTTTTTAATGTAAAATAATTAAAGCAAGCTGGTAAGGAAACTTTCTGTTGGCTAGGTCCCAATTGAAGAGAAAATCAATTAAAGCAAGATGGTAAGGAAACTTTCTATTGGTTGGGTCCCAATTGAAGAGGAAATTCAATAGGGCATAGCCCCCAAACTAAACTTTTGTTTTTCAACCATACTATAATTTTTAAAAAATAAAAATTAGACCATTTAAAATTTTAATAAGAATAATAACTAAAGTCTTGGGTACTTTAGTAAAAAATCTCAAGAATTTGGGATAGTCTAAATGTACTCTAGAATGAGCTTCTCAAGTTGTATTTTCTATATATTTTCCTTTCTAATATAAGTTTGTTTTCTTTAAAAAAACACTAAACTACTTTAATTTTTTAATAATAATAACTACACTAATTTGTGAGCCAAATTAGCAAGTTAAAGCTCAGCAAAGCTCGCATAAACCACCTTAGTGGTGACAAAAACCCATTTGAATGACTTTCAAGCATGCATACAACAACTGCCTCATGCTAGAGTCTTGTAGTACATATGGGCAACCCGGAAACAATCACGTTTTTAGCCATATTCTACTCCCTTTGCACGTCCACGGCCAGAGTCAACAAGGGAATTGTGGATCTCCTCGAGTATGTCTCTGCAAGAGAAGCCACTTATGCGATGCTAATCTTCGATTTCTTGGTAGCTTTCTTTTCTTACAATATAATTTCTTTTCTTCGCAGTGTGGAAGAACAAGAAAAACAGGTTGAATACATTCAAAAGGCTTGCCCTAGAAGCTGAGAGAGAGAACAAGAAGAAGAAGAAGAAGAAGAAGAAAAAGAGAGAAGGAGAGAAAGGGGGAGAAACAATCGGCCGGAAGCATGCGTAAATAGAAAACAAAAAAAATCCAAAAAGGCTTGCGCTTCTCCAAGCTGCAGAGCGGTCAATAAGGCTCGGTCAATAAGGCTACCACTCGAAAAGTGGCAGGCCAAAAAAGAAGCTTAGTTAGGCTAAAAAGCAAGGTGGGTGTAAGGGGGGGGGGTGGGGGCCAGGGTGACCAGGGGCTAAGCTTCCAAGGCTGGGAAGCCCAGTATTTCATCATCAGCCCCTCCTTCAACCCATCATGGCATACCCCATTTTTATCTCTTTACATTTTCTCGAAGCCTACCCCACTGTTTGTTCAATTGGGCTTTCCCATCACTCTCTCCCTTCCCAATGTAACCCAGGAAGTATTTCTTTGATAAAATTTCAGAAACCTCCCAATTGGCAAATACAACTCAGTTTTTCTTCAACCCACATCAAGACTAGCCACCCCAGGAAGGAATCTTTACAGGCACGTGACGAAACAAGCGTAAATTGTTGGAAACTCAGTGCTGTTTCAGACTATTGAAAACTGCGGGGCTGATGACAAAAACAAAATCTACAATTCAATTTCAATGACGGGTAGGTGATTGAAGGCGATATGGTAGAGTTTTACACGGCTCCCTTGCCTCCAATGCAAGGATTCCAGCACAGTGTGTCCACTGTAGAAAATTCGACCTGTCTTACAGACCGCTCTCACAACGTTGACAACGTTTCTCCCTGACCGCCACGATTTGTAATTGCATGCGCAGCAGCAGAATGGCTTCACCGTTGTGGTTGCTGAAATCAATTTTAAACAGCTTCTACATGGGCGCATGGCTCTGCTTCGGGTGCATTTATAGCCACTCCACTTGATTTTTGAATTCAGGGGTGGGTCAGCAAATTGCTAGTTTTCTCAAGCTCTGATCGGAAATTGTCTTGTCGCAAACGATTTTCAAATGGGTGCTTGGGATACTCTTACAAGTTACGTTATGCAGAAGAGCCGACAAGCTAGGAAGGAATGATGATGATCATTGGCTTGAAAACTCACAAAGAAGAGGCTATCTACGAAAACCAACGTTCAAAGTCCCTTCGAAAAGCGCTCGAGTCAGCTCGACCATCGTGCAAGTTATATCGAACATCTAACATTGACCAAAATTTTGGACTATTTCTGAAATCACCGCCGAAATCAGCTGCTGCTGCAACACTCTTTTCCAAAGGTATATAGTATATACTGAAGCAGCTGCAGTGGGCAGCTGGGTGACACCACAATGACCACCAAACATCGCAATCTGCTACAGCAATAAGTCGACCGATTCCTGTTCGAGAGGGGCCAAGGGACAAAGTCCCAAGGGTGCTCGAAACCTTGCAACTTTTTGGCATGTGTGTATAGGCATGGCAAAGGGGACAGGATGATGCAAAAACAAATGGGAGGGGAAGCTTGGAAGCTTGAATCTGGTGAGGAGATGCAACGAGGTCAACCAAGTTCTTCCCAGCTAGTTGGATATATACAAAGCGGTCAACCAAATTCTTACAACCAGCTGGATTTTAAGAGGCAAAAGATCGAGCAGAGAGAGAGAGAGAGAGAGACAGAGATTCAAGACTGTCTGTAGTACTTCTCTACAGCGACCGTAGCTTTTACTGCACCAACCAGGCTGCCTTCTCCAGCTTCCGATCACCTTGCTTCCCCCACTCCGACCCAAAGCTCTGTACTCCGGGATCCCAACTAGCCTTTTTTGGGTCTTTTTGGGTGATTCCAACCTCGACCTCTGCTGTCGAGCAGAAGCGAGCAACCCCTTCTTTTATCCCTTTCCGTTTGTTTTTTTTTTGCTTCCTTCTCCCCAGGTGCCTCTCCTCCCCAGTCCCATCCATGAGCCCTTTTCCCCATTCGCTGCCGCGTTTTCTGCTCCCCTCCTTTTTACTGATGGCAAGGAACCCCCCTCCGTCTCTCTCTGTCTCTCTCTCTCTCTCTTCCCCCAAATAAAAATTAAAGTTCAGGTCCTGTACGACTCCCGAATCGCACCCCCCAGACGCCTGCACACACAGCAAATAAAGTAGACCCGCCCTTTCAGTCGCCTGTCGTCCAAGCGAACTGCCCAACTCGCAATTGCAAGCTAGCTCACAGCTCCACTAAAGGAATCCATCTCTTCTTTGTTTGTAACGGCAGCGTGCTTCTCTGCAGCCTTCCAAGCTCCAACCCCCGTTCCTCTATTGCGCATTTACCCTCTCCTTTACATACTAACGGCCGGCACGTAAGTTCGCATACTTGGATAAATTCCGCCTCACTCGCCCAGCTTTTAGCGTCCCATCGAAATTATTTTGGTCTAAAACTCTTCCGCTCACTCCAGGTGAGCTTACAAAGCTTCTTTCTTCGTGTGTGTAACGTCAAAACGTCGCCGAGTACAAATTTGCAAATGGCCAGCGCGCAGACATGATGATATACCCTTCCCATGAATCGCTTACATGCTGAGTTGTGCGCATTTCACAAAGAACATGAGACTCACTAAGATGGATTAAGCGGCATAAGTAAAATTAAGTAAGTGGCTTCAAGGTTGGGTTCAACAAAGAAGATAAAGTTAGTGAATATTGTGGAATGCTCAAGAACTCAGTTATTCTCTCCCTTCATCAATCGTGTGCCTACGCCTAATAGCCTCAGAGGCGGCCTAGGTCGTTACAACTGCATGGCCATGTCACCAAACAGCCACGTATGTTCGGTCTGCATGGATGCCACGTCACAAGTCACTGCCACATCGAAGTCCTACTTGTCATGCATCTCACACCTCCCCCCCCTAAATTGAAGCGACAAGGGGCTTCATTTGGTTTATGTGGGCAAACGTAATGCGACCATTCTCCAGTCTTTGCATCCGATATGTGTATCCGCGGAGTTGCTTCAAGATCTTATTGGGGCTAATCCAACAGTGCATGAGGCTTTCAGCTAGTCCCTTGCGATGTATGGGGTAGTATACGGACACCAGGTCTCCTTCTTGATAGCTCACATCTTGACGGCCTTTGCTGTAAGATTTCTAATGTCTTGCTTGTGATGTGTGTAGATTTCTGTGGCGATTGTGGTTCTGAGAATGGGTTGTACATTTTTCAAATTGTTGTACGAATCGATTGCATCAGTGAACCGTCTGGGTATCTGCAGCTCCAGTAGTTGTGGCGGGAATTGCGGATCTCTGCCATACAAGGCTCTGAAAGGACTAATTTGCGTCAATGCTTGGACTGTGGTACGATATGCATGCAACACAAGGTAAACTTTGATCCCAATTGTCATGTGCGGGATTTACATACATCTTGATCATCTATTTGAGGGTTTTTACCAATCTTTCTATCAAACCCACGGTCTAATGGTGATGTGGACTCATGAAGAAGCACCCTCTTTAGGCCAGTTGATGAGATGGATTTTGGCCCTTCAAGATTATGTTTTTGATTTACAGTATACTCCAGGCCAAGATAATGAGATAGCTGATGCATTGTCACGCTCACCTCTAATCCAAAATGTTCAAACGCATCAACCAATTGATTTGATGCTACGACTAGCTCGTCTCGATCCGCATACTCCACCTAATTTTTATGTCCAAAACAATATTAGACCAGTAGATATGTCTAGTTTTCCCAGAGTCCAACAAAAAGATCCTGCCGTCATTCAAATTATATCCAACCTACGTCAATCAATCCCACACACAGACCAACACAA
This sequence comes from Dipteris shenzhenensis, assembly GCF_047967505.1. NCBI lineage: Eukaryota > Viridiplantae > Streptophyta > Polypodiopsida > Gleicheniales > Dipteridaceae > Dipteris > Dipteris shenzhenensis. The sequence goes on along the minus strand of NC_141626.1, from coordinate 25,763,157 downwards.
ATTTCAATTGATCAACAATCTCCTTTTTTATGTTAGTGCACACAGAGATCCTCGTCTTTACGTCCCTATCGCATTACGCACTCACTTTACCGAATATTTTCACGCACATCTGCTTTTTGGGCACCTGGGCATACATCGAATATTAGAAATTCTGAGATCATAGTATTATTGGCCTAAGATTAGAAAATTCATCACAGATCATATCCATGCATGCATGCTTTGTCAAGCCACAAAGTCACCAGTCACAAAACCACTAGGTTTTTTGCAATCAATTAAAGTGAGTAGTCCCTTTAAGTTGGGATGTACTTCACCTTTCTTCAGTAACTTGCACAACGGGTAAGTCACTTTTGCATACTTGGGAAGGAATCTAGTACTGAAAATGGTCATCCCCAGAAAACACTGCAATTGTTTGACTGACTGGGATTCGGGGTAATGGGTGACGGCTTTGACTTTCTTTGGATCCATCTGAATTCCTGCTGCAAAAACTATGAACCTAGGAATTTCACCTTTGTCGCGGCCCATTTGGACTTCTTCAATTGTAATTTCAGATTATTCTATTGTAATCTCTGGAGTACTTCTAGAATCTACTAATGTTGCTCCCAAGTGGCTGTATAAATTAAAATGTCATCAATATAAACTACTAATACTTTTTGTTGAAGCAGGTCATGGAAACTGTTCACCATCCACTGAAAGTGCTAGCAGCATCAGAAAGGCCAAATGGCATCACTTCAAACTGGTACAAACCTGTAGGAGTTCTAAAAGTTGTCTTCGCTGCGTCAGGTGGATGGAGTGGTATCTACCAATACCCAGCTGCAAGGTCTAAAGAAGTAAAATACTTAGATGAACCCAGTTGGTCCAACCGATCATCCAAATGAGGCAAAGGATAAACATCATGGACAGTTACAGCATTAAGAGGGTGGAAATCAATGCGGAAATGAAGTTCTCCGTTTGCTTTTTTTGTTAAATGTGGTTCTACATCCCATGGACTGGTTGATGGTTTAATCACTTTCTTTTTTAACATTTCATGTACTGCCTGATTGATGCACTCTTTCTGCTTTGGAGAGCGTCGCCTGATGGCCATCTTGATTGGATGAGTTTTGGTCGTCTTTATGTAATGAAACACTGCTGATGTTGTTCTTGTTGGGAGAGTTGGGTCTGCGGTAGTGTGAGGATATTTTTATAACAATGTTTGGATCTGCTTTGCTTGGATGATGGGTGACACGTTGGAGTTGATTTGGCTACACATCATGTCGGAAAAAGAACCCCATTGGACCTAACGAATATGAAGAGTGTCTCTCACTATCACAAAATGTCTTGAAAAATCTAAAATTGCTTGTTGCTTTTCTAACCAATCGCATCCTAACGTGAGAGGGAACAACTGTTTTGGCAACTGATAAACTGTATGTGTAAACTCTTGGTTTCCCACACTGAATTTGATCTTGGCCAACGTCTCTGAATGGTACAATGTTTGATGATCTCCGAATAAAACCTGAATGCCTTTGCCTCTGTATGTCAGGACACCCAAACTGGTTAACGATTCTGTACTGATTGAAGAAATAGTACTACGTGTATCTACCAAAACTATTACGTCCAACTGATCCATCTTCACTTTAATAACGCACACCTGTATGTTGCTTGATGTAGAGGCTTGAAAATGCGGTTGGTTGGCCTCCATCAACCAATCGCTCAAACGTTTCCCGGTAGTTCTGCCAATGAAGCTGCATATGTCACCTGCACATGTTGAATTTCCTGTCTAGACGCATCTTTTAGAGATCTGCAATACTTAGCTACATGCCCGTATCTGTTGCAATTAAAACAACGCGGTGGCCCTTTCTCATCACGATCCGGAAGTTTGCTTTTGAAATCTCTAGTGAACTTCCTCGGTTGGAACTGTCTAGCCCCATTCTGTACATCCACATCCATGGGAACAACTGTATCCACTCCGGTTTTTTCCTTTCAATGGTTGACGTGTTTTGATTTGTCTTGCATGTATCATAAGACTCAATTCTCTGTGCGATTTGAACGGCTTCGAAAAATGTCTTGGGTCCTTGATCTCTAGCTCTCCGAGAGATATCATGCCTCAATCTTGGCGAAAGAAAAAACAATTTCATCTCCTCAGACATGGTTGAATCTAATCTGAGTAGCAACTGATTGAGTTTGACCACAAATTGCGCGACTAGTTCATCGACCTTCTGCTCTAAATCCTTCAATTGTTGTAGCGCTGTCTGTGTTATATTTGAATGTGCGAAATTTTGTAGCAATTGATGGCGAGGACTTGGCCGATGTTTCTTGATATTTTCATGTTGTTGCACGAACCAAGTAGCGACAATCCCCTTCTAAAACTGTGCGAAGTTCTAGAGCTTTTCTGTCATCGATCCAAGAATGAGTCGGCTATATTCTCAAAATGATCAATCCACACGATAACATCTTCAGTAGGCAGTCCGTGAAAAGATTTAGGACTTACACGATGATCAGTCTGAATGTTGGAGGTTCTTGAATTGTGATTAGCAGTGAGCATGGCCTGATCAGCGTCTGATTGTGATGCAACAATTGATTTAGCAAAGCCATCATGTTGTGCTGGACTGGATCATTGTCTAACATATGATCCTCAGGTGCGGCGAACTATTGTTGTGTAGGGCTGGAATGTTCCATGGATAACTCGACGTCTCCACCAGATGTGGAATGCTCAAAAACTAAGTTATTCTCTGCCTTCATTAATCGTGTGCCTATGCCTAATACCCTCACATGCAGCGTAAGGTCATTACAACTGCATCGCCACATCACCAAACGGCCACGTATCTTCAGTCTGCATGGATGCCACATCACAGGTCACTGCCACTTCGACGTCCTACTTGTCATGCATCTCACATCTCACAATATCATGAAGGACAAAATCAACCTTTAAAACCCCTTGCCACATGGCTAATGCACAAGGGACCAAGCGAAATCTAGGGACTTGAGAGAGTTTTTTTACCTTCAGGGCAATAGTGCCAACAAGTTAATTAAGCTCAAGTCGATGTTGATCTGAGGATCAATCCAACGCACTCACAATGACGAGATCATAACATAATGCGAGGACTACTCACACAGATGGAAATGTTAGCCCTCATGTGTTGTACTCAAGATGAGAGTTTTTCTACTTCAGGGCAATAATGTCAACTAGCTAATTAGGGGGAGATGCCTAACTCTTGCATCCACTACATATAAGGGGCTTGAATACAACATCCTAGCACATAAGACCCATAGTACAAAAAAATCAAGTCAGAGGTTTTTTTTTCAAGAGCATTTATGGGATATAACCACAATGTAACTCAATTAATCCCTGATATTTGCATATATTTCACTATCTAGCCACCTCGAGATATGCACCCACCCAAGACTGAATTGTCTACACGAACAAAGTGAGGTTATGATCATCACCTAGTTTTTGACACTTTTCATAGAAAGGACAACAACATTCTAATGGTTTACCACATATCACAAAAAAAATTATTTGAAAATCAGGCCTAAAAAGTTATTAGAAGGGAGGTATCCTTACATGCCCCACCAACCTCAGACCTAAGAATAAATGGAAACCCCAAAACTGAACCTTTTTAAGGCTCCCAACTCTCACTCACAAGGCACTTTGCAACTAGCCCTCGGATTTCCACCTACACTAGATAATTTAGGTCGAGTGGGTTATGCTAACATCAAATAACCCTAAAAGAGGGCGAGGCCCTCATACATAAAGAAAATAAAGGGATGAACCTATGATGCCGTACTCACTGATGGGAAAAAAATAATGATTTTCTAGGATTTACAAAATAGAAAAATAAACCAAAACTCACAAATCCACTCGAGAGGGGTATGGGGAATTATAAGCACTTCCAATTAGATCCACTAACGAAAATCTAAAATCCAAAACTATTACTCTATTCTCAAACTCAACTCTTATAGTTAATGAGAGGCTAGCTTCTGTCAAATACAAGCAACCCCACCAAGAAATTAAGGTGTTACCTTAGTATTTCGGGAGTATTTCAAGGTTCTCAAGGTGTATGCATTATAGTACTTAGAATATTCAAAGTTCACAAAACCAAAATTCTAAATTTGCAAATCCAAATTTCGGACGCTTAATCATTTCCCCTCCTAAACCATTTCGCTTATTGTCTAAAAATTGCATGGATGATAATTTTGAGGCCTCATAGTTCACCAAGGGTTCACGTTTGACCAACCCAAATTATCTCTCTAGTTAGCTCTATGGTTTGAATTCATTTGAGTCGAGATCCATCTTTGATCCTAAGAAATCTTAGGATACAAATTGAAAAAATGCATGGTGGAAAGACCATTAAAAGTGCTCATCAGCCATTTCAGCATTGGGAAATGGTGAAATGAAGCATACCAATATTTATAAGTATGTATGTCCTTGCAATAAGTGTGACATATATATGATAACTTCAAGCAATCAAATCAATAGACATCTTCTTATATATAGTCTTATAGAAGATTGGAAAGAAGTGCAAGTTTGTAAGGCCATAATTCCTTATATGCATGTACCATACTTGCTCCTCCAGCCTATGATATCATGCATAATACCTTCTGCAGTGCTGCCAAGTATCTTAGTTTGGCAACAACAGCATTTGTCATGACTCAACTTTCAAGAGTAAGTCTTTCTAGTTGCCCCAATCAGCTTCATATCCAGTTTCTATAACTCAGTTGCATAGTTCATAGTAATGTGTGACATATTCTATTTTGGCTCAACCATCTACATGACATAGACTATTTGAGTAATCTTTGATCTAGGAGGATATTTTATTTAGCATAGTTCCATCTTCCTGTCAACTTATTTTCTTGGTTTTGCTTGGATAATTCACAACTTAAGAGGGCAAAAGGAATGCCAAGTCGCACATGTTGTACATGCTCGTACTTTTTTTTACTATGTATAGCTGCCTTTTGGTTTTCTACTTTTAGAGCAGTTTTTACTCCACCGTCATTCGCAAGTGCACTTTAAGAGGGGGTGTTGAGAATGTCAATTAAATTACTGGTACCAAATGGTGTGCATAAGGGATGTATAGGACCTTATTCATTTATCCTCTTACTTGTATATACCCTCTTTCAGTTCACTCCACTAAGCAAAGGAGAGTGGAACATAATACACATCTTGGACATATGGGGGACATCTACTCGTGGTGTCATGCTCTCCTCCTCCTCTCCTCTTCTTTCCATCATGGTGTTGTGATGCTTCTCATCTCTCTTTCTCTCTCTCTCTCTCTCTCTCTCTCTCTCTCTCTCTACTACCCTCCCCCTCATTTCTCCATGGCTAAATTAGGAGGGGACAGATCTTCAAGTTTTATAGTGGAGATGATTTGAACTTTCTACCTTAGGTCTCTAGAGTTTAACATCCCTTATTGCAAAGCCCAAAGGTTCTAGATTCCCTATTGAACCTTTGGATTCCCTATTACTATGATGGGTTTAGATCCCCTATTCCTATGATGGGTGGTTCGTATAATTATACAGATACATATAAAATCCATATACATATCTAAATACACATTCACATGCACATACATATACACAAGCACGTATGCATACAAATACACATGCGGTCACATGCGTGTGCGCGCACTTGCGTGCACACACACACGCATGCCTGCATGTGCGCGCCCACACACAAAATAATTTTGATTAGTCAATGTATCTCACACACATAGACACTTACTTCTTTACACACACACACACGCACACACACACACACATGTATACTTTCCCAACTATGAATTATTCTTTTATGTACCCCCCATGAAATCTCTTATTTACACTCTTTTGACCCACCCCACACACCAAGTACACTAATCCTTCCATACCTCCAGGCAGTCATTCTCTTCTTACTCCACTTGTGACTAAAACTTTTTTTCAATTATCTAAGAATCCATATGGTTGTCTATATTCCTAGATAAAGCGATAACAAGCCAGGGAAAATAGGCATTACCTGTCTACCCAAACGTAACTAACCTCAGAACCTAGACTGCCTGAGGATTTGACATCTTTTTTCAATATTTTGTTTGTCATACTCAATATTATAAAAAATTCTTAATTTTGGTGGAAATTTTTGCAAACTCTAGTTGTTGCATTTTTCAACTTAGATGTCTCAAGCGGGTCTTAAACATTTTTTTCATATATGTTCTCCTTTTTTAAACTTGTTATCCATTTTATGGAAATAATTGTATGGCTCAATCATTGATGGGAATTTTTAATCTAAACACATACTTTGATTTCCCAACTAGCCTTTGGTCAGCTAGTGCCATATAGTTAATTCATATCCATTGGATAATTCTTTAGCATGGATAATCCCTAGTCATTTTGTGATTTGCCTTATTTTTTACTAACCTTTATATCTATTTTGCAAAAATGGTTTACACATTTACTATTGGCATCATTTTCTTATTTTGACACTTATCGTACAGATCCACTTTTATTCACTTATTATAAGTAGGTTGGGAGTAAGTTCCACTTGGTGGGCTTACTCCCCACCATGTTGTCTTACCCTTTAGGTTGGGGGCCCGGGGCCACACACACATAATAATTTTGATTAGTAAATGTATCTCACACACACTGACATGTACTTCTTTACACACACACACACACACACACACACACACATGTATACTTTCCCAACTATGAATTATTCTTTTATGTACCCCCCATGAAATCTCTCGTTTACACTCTAATCCTCCCATACCTCCACTAATCCCTTCTTAACCCATGCACTCGTTCGCTCCTTACTTCACTTGTGACTTAAACTTCATTTTTAACTTAAAATTTTTGTTAATTATCTAAGAATCCATATTAGTGTCTATATTCCTAGGTCAAGCGATAACAAGCCAGAAAAAATAGGCTTTACATGTCTACCTAAACGTAAGTATGATATTCTAACACCTAGTTTATTTGGATGGTGGCTGGTAAGTGGACCTTGAACTTCGAACCTGGGCTACTTGAGGATTCAACATGTTTTTTCAATATTATAATTGTCAAACTCAATATTATAAAAATTCTTAAGTGTGGTGGAAAATTTGACAAACTCTAGTTGTTGCATTTTTCAACTTAGATGTCTCAATTGGGTCTCAAACATTTTTTTTACTTTTTATCCATTTGATGCAAATAATTGTATGGCTCAATCATTGATGGGAATTTTTAATCTAAACACACACACACACACTCCTCCCCCAGGGATATATGTACCTGAAAGGGGATAGGGATGGGATGATTACATGGAATAAAAAAAAGCAAAAGATATAATTAAAGAGGAAACCTTAGCCACAGGGGTTAGTTTGACCTTGATGAAGATCCCAAAGAAAAAAGTCCCTGGAATAGATTTATCCCATATGATGACTTTATGCTTGTGGGTGACCCCGTCTAGAGACATAGCCAGTTTAATGCTAAGCATAGCATATAGAGATATCGCTTGCATCCCCAAGGGAACTCCCATTTATGTAATTGAACTTTACCTTTAGAAGTAATAAATTCAAAAGGTTAAGCCAGGTTTAAGTGATAGAAGGCCCGACCCATGACCAATAACATAATGGGATTGAAAAGTCCGTGCGCACCCCAAGAGGGATGGCCCTTCTTTGCACCAAGGACTCTTACCCTTGAGGGAACTATGTCCTTGAGCAAGAATATATTTGTGGAGAGACTTCTTTCCATAAGACATACCATTGCATTTGAAATCGACATTGAATTGAAGGTATAGTATACAAAAGGCTTGTTGAGATACTTCAAGGAGAACTTGCGATATTCATTACCACGGAAAAAGGCAGAGGAACACCCTTTATGGCCCTTGAACTATGAGGGCTCATGTTTGCATTGTATTAAGAGAGCATGGCACCCTCAATTAAGCCTAGATAGGAGAGGGAGCCCGGCCTTTAGCAATGTTTACTGGCATCAAACCACAACATGGAAAAAGGTGGGATAGAGACCCCAAAATTTTGACCCCACAGAGGGAACACGTTAACTTGGATAAAAAACATTATAGCACATTATCCAAGGGAGAAGGGGACCAATAGCGAGGCCCCAAAGGAGCTCCACGAAATCATGTACTAGAACACGTTCTTTACTACAGTTGAAGGGAATGTGGAGACCAACTAAGGAAATGGCCTTGAGCCCCATGAAGGGATCCCATAGACTAGTATGTACATTTAATATAAGTCGTGTTTTTCCCCTTCCAACATCTATAGAGTGCTCTGGATCCCAGTGCATGCGATTGACAGGATTCTGGACCAATAGCATCCACTCGCGGAGAACATGGAGACAAGCCAGGTCTTCCCTATTATTTCAACAGTCTTTGGAACCTTTCTCTAATGCGTGCTCAAATCATTGAGGAAGCCTTCTCACTCTTGTATCATGAAGTGCTCCCTGCTTGTCAGATCTCGATGTTAGGGCTTGTTGATCACCAAATACATGGTGGCTTAATTTTGAGCACTATATGTTGAGAGATCACGCTCAGCATCATGTGATTATATGTGCATAGCACTAACCCAATAGAGTGCTATAAAGGAAAGGGTTAGATGCCCTAACCCTAACCCTAAATGGGTTTGTATATATTCTACATTTTCAACTAAATCTAGTGTACAATTGGTCATTTGTGGTGTGCTATCTAGCTATGCCCTCTCTCCTCATCTCCACTCTTCTCCTCTCCCCTCTTCATACTTTGTCATGGTATTAGAGAATGGTTTTGCCTTTCGTTGAGGCACCATCCTTCTTGTGAGAGAGATTGAGTGTTCATCCTTCATTCTGTTGATGAAAGGTTTCTGTTCATTTCTGTGAGAGAATTTCCGTTCATTTCTTTGTGTTCATTCTCTTTATTCTTTCATTTCCCTGAGAGATTCTCGGGAGAGAAAGAGAGATAGTTTGAGTTTATTCCGTGAAAGAGAGTGAGATTTTGTTGTTGACAGAGAGACTGAGGTCCTTAGAGAGAGATCTAGTTGTTTGCTGTGCGAGAGAGAGTCCCATGTTTTTCTTCTCTTTGTGTGAGAGACCTAAGGAGAGATCTCTACTCTCCTATCTTACTTTGAAGGGGAGTACTTCAAAGAGTACTCTACAATGACACATGGCCATAGCAACCTCAACGAGAACACTCCTTCAATAGCCTCATCTCCAATAGCTGACACAGCAAGGCAAAATTTCTACAGCCCTAGCCAACTAGCAGCGACACGGCAATCTCTATAGTCCGACTCACTGCTCGCATCTAACATCCAACGTCCACGACAAGAAGGAAGCCAATCAGGAATGTCCACATCCTACTAGCTGCTCGCATCTAGCACAACATCCATCTCCTACAATGCCAGCGTCTACGTCCAAATGCCTCCAAAGCTCAATGCTCAACCCACAACGAAGTAGCCACTCGGCCCTTCCATAGGTGAGCCACCACCAACTTAGCCTCCTGAGCAGCCTCAGTGCTCAGCTGCGTCTCCACCGCCGAACTCTTAGCAATTAAGGCTGCCTCTGTCAACCGCTACAGTGCCAAGCAGACCTACATCTCCATCCCGATAGCTCTACACAACACTCGTTGTCACAGCTCCTTTGAGGCTTCAAGGGCCTCCTTCTCCAACATAAGCGCTCGGCTACTCCTTCCACACCTGTGACCTCTGCTCTCCAACTCCTGCAACGATTGGCTCCACTACTCCCGGCTAGCTTCACAACCATCGGCAGCTCCATCAATGATCCCCTACATGAATGACTCCAGCAAAGTCACCACACAACAATGCAACCAATTGCTCGGGTAAACGAAACCCTGGGTCCTTCTTGATAGGGGTGGTAAAGTTTGTGCCACTTGGCAACCTTATCCACAGGTGCCACATCAGCATCCACATGTTACCTTATCCTACCCCGTCATCACCTGCCACGTGAGTATTTGGGCCTCGTGCCACATCATTAGCTTGCCACCTCATCAGTCTAGTCAGTAGTCCAGTCAGCTACCACATCCCCTGCAGGCACCGTTACTTCTCCACATGCATAGTCTTCCCACGTCATGTGCACACAGGTGTCACGTCATTACACAGTGCTTCCAAGGCACATCCCTTGCTAGGCACAGTTCTTCCCTTTTGGCATGTGACCACATTTTCACTTTTTTTTTGCCCCTCCACCTAGATCAAGCCGTATCTCTTGATCTAGGAGGAATTTGAGGGTGCTACAAAAAGGTGAAACGATCAACTTTTTATGCTCTACGCATTCCTCACATCACACGCACATTTAAGTGCAAGTTTCACCAACTTCTGATCCTTTTTTATAAATCCACTTCCTACATGCACATCAGCCTCTACATTGACACATCTGACCCAGTACACAAAAAGAATAAAAGAAAAGAAATTATTTGTTGTTCTTTCATCAATCGACAGTTGGTATAGATATAGATCAGAGTAGACTAGATCGCCATAGAGGAGATGCTTTGAATTTCTCCAAGTTGCCAATCTAAGCCATGCCCAAAATTCCCGACTAGTTCCTACTCAGAGTTAGTCCCTATGCTCACATACAGTTTCACATCATCACATTACCTAAAACCTGACGTTCATCAGTTTAGTGAGCAGACTTTAGAGTGTTCAGAGGCATTTTCGATTGATTAGTGGGCAGATAGCACATGATTTGATTTCACACACACATGACATCATTGTAAAGCCTATTTGGCTATTTCACGACATTATGCACCTCATTTCAACCTTGTACAACCTCTTGGCTATTCCCGGCATCATTTGCCACAAGCCTTGTAATTCAAATTGGATTATAAATTGCAGTTCTACCTTCACAGTTTAGATTTCACTTGCCATAGTTAGTGTTTTGCAGTTGATTCAGATAGTGATTTTCATGACACTTTGTTCTTGCACCATGTCTACAACTAGCAACCTCAATCTGGAGGCATCTGCTAAGTTAGACAACTCCAATTAAGACACATGGAAATACCGAATGGAGACCATTCTTGTACTTCAGGACAAATGGGAGTATCTCGATGGATCTACACCTAGACCATTGGACGATCCAGCCAGCAATAGCTCTACTCCACTTGTTGTCACAGTACCAGCAACGGGATCTCCAGCTACACAAACAGTTTTTGCACCTGTTTTTGCACCTGTAGCAGATCCTGCCATTTCCTGAGCTCAAGCATAATGGAATAAGAAAGATAAGTATGCATATCATTTGATCAAGCAAAATGTGCAAGATGTCATGCTAGGACAACTCAACACCATTAAGACATCGAAAGAAGCATGGGGTATGTTCGCAGCTCTCACACTGAGAGACCAAATCAACTAGAGTTTTCACAACAGCAACGAAACTGTCATGCTTACGTACTCCAGATCAAAGACTACAACAATCAACTCACAGTAGTAGGAGAGATCATGAATCCCGCATAAATGGTTCAAGTCATCCTGAATGGACTAGGAGAGGGATACGAGAATCTAGTCTAAAATATTGCCATTCAACAGTAAATTTTGACACTAGAAGAGCTTTAGTTGGTCTTACTTGGTGAAGGACTAAGGAATCAGGCCATTTAGGCATGCAAAGGTCATTCTAATGATCAGGCATTCACAGCTTCAGATAGAAGCAGAGGTAGAGCCAAAGGCCAAGGTAGATCATTCTAGAGAAGTTGTCATCACTAGCAACAAAATCATCATCAAAGTTAGAATCAACATCAACATTAACAAAGAGGAAATCATTCCAATTGAGGAAGATTCCAAGGACGAGGGAGTGCATCCACCAATGTGTCAAACATTTAGTGCAACTATTTTCATAAGTTTGGACACTATGAAAGAGATTGCCGCAAGAAGCAGTATGACCAAGGCGGTCAATCCAACAACAATTGAGGGAATTTCCACAGAAGAGGAAATCATCGTGGCGGAGATTCTAGTCATAGTCATTTTGCAAATGAACATGGGAATATGTTTCTTACAAACGAGGAAATGTAGAAGACTGATACAATGTATCTAGACACTAATTTCAATCCAAAAGAGGAATTCAGCTACCAAGTCAATGAAGCAAAACAAGATCCTTGGTACATCAACAGCAGTGCCAAATATCAAGAATGGTTCACAGATTTTAAAACCATTAGAAGGTCAAAAGAATGTCATCTACACAGTAGATAATACACCAAATTCTATTCAAGCAAGCATTATCCCTATGAACAATTTCACTCATATGAAAGGATTGGTGAAAGATGTACTCTATGTTCCAAAGCTTAGTAAGAACCTCTTGTCAGTAGGTCAAATGATGGAACACAACTACTGAGTCATCTTCGATGGAGATGAATGCACTATCAGAGAGAAATCTAGAAGATTTTTGCTAGTAGGTAAAGGAGTCAGGGAAGGACGCTTGTACATAATGCTAGCTACAGTACTAGATTTGCATGCCATGTCAGCTCAACCGCAATAGATGCCACTATCTACAAAATGGCACAAGAGATATGGTCAGGTCAATTTCAAGAGCTTGCTAGATCTCAGGAATCAAAATATGGCACTCAGAATTCCACAACACAGTTTCTTGGAAAAGTTTGCAAAGCATGCTGCTTCAGCAAACAAAAGCAAACCAACTTTGAAAGAAGCACCTCTTGAGTAAGACATATTATTGATTTGATACACATAGATGTATGGGGTTATGCCTAGACCCGTAGCATCAATGGTTCACTTTATTACATAACTTTCATCGACGACTACATCAGATATTGTTGGGTCTACTTTCTAAAAGATAAATTTGAAGTGTTTTCCAAATTTCAACAATTCAAAGCCATTGTAGAAAACCAGACAGGCAGAAAGATCAAAGTCATGAGATCAGATAGAGGAGGTGAATACATGTCTTCAACATTCATGAACTTTTGCAGAGGTCACGGCATTCGAAGACAATTCACTTGTGCAGATACTCCTCACCAGAATGCAAGAGCTAAAAGGAAGAATGGTACTACTTTAGCAGACAGTGCTAGAGCATTGCTTGGTGATAAGCAACTTCTAAATCAATATGACACCTTATGAAGCATTCATTGGACATAAGCCACACATTGGGCATCTTTGTATATTTGGTTGCATAGCATATGCCCACATACATGATGATCATTGCAAGAAATTGGATGCGAAGTCATGCAAATGCATCATGGTTGGCTACAATGAAGAAAGCAAAGCATACAAGTTGTATGATCCCATCAACTACAAGGTCATTATCTCCAAAGACTTAATCTTTGATGAGGAATCAAAATGGAAGACCTCAAACACACAAGAGATAGACACACCAATTTCACAGTCATCTACAAAAATGCTCGATGAAGAAGAGCAAGAATTTCCAGAAACACCCCAAGCAGAGCCGCAGTAGCTCAGGCGGTCTACTAGGGAAAGCACACCTCCAGCCAGATTAACATATGCTCAGAAAGGCAAAGCAATTTAGGTTGAAAGCACTAACTATGCCCTTATGACTACCATCATGGCTACAGAAGAACCAGTGTACTTCGAAGATAACAAGCCAAAATGGAAAACTGCTATGAATGAAGAAATGGATGCCTTGTATAAGAATAATACTTAGGAATTATGCGACCTTCCACCAAGAAAGAAGGCCATAGCAAACAAATGGGTATACAAAGTGAAGTACAATCTAGATGGAAGTATTCAAAGATACAAAGCTAGACTAGTTGCAAAAGGATTTGCACAGCAATATGGTCAAGATTATGATGAGACTTAGGCTCTAGTAGTAGCAAAGATGGATTCCATACAATTGTTGGTATCACTAGCGACACTTTGCAGATGGAATGTGTATCAGCTTGATGTCAAGAATGCATTTCTCAATGGTTATCTAGACGAGGAAGTCTACATGCAACAACTAGCAGGTTATGTGGAACCAGGAAAAGAGAATCAGGTTGGCCATCTTAAGAAAAGTCTCTACGGCTTAAAGCAACAAGCACCCAAAAGTTGGTACAGTAGAATCGACAAGTATTTTGCCGATCTGGGATACATGAAATCCAATGCAGATCATACTCTCTACTCGAAAGTTCAAGGGGAAGACATTACTATTGCACTTTTGTACGTAGGTGATTTGATTGTGACCGAAAGCAAGGATAGCTTCATCAAAAAGCTAAAATAAGACTTATCTACAGAGTTCAACATGAAAGATCTTGGACTTATGCACTATTATCTCTGTATTGAGTTCTAGAGAGATTCAGACAGCACCTTCATGAGTCAGCTTTAGTATGTTTACAGTCTCCTGAAGAAGTTTCATATGGCAGATTGCAAGATTGCATCCACTTCCATGGAATAGAGTTTGAAACTTAAGATTCAAAAAGCCTACAATCAATGACAAGTACTATAGGCAGCTTATCGGATCTCTTATATATCTAACTATCACACGGCTAGATATTTGTTATGCAGTAAGCTACCTAGCATAGTTTATGGCAAATCCAAAACAGTCTCATTGGATGTAGCCCAAAGAGTCTTAAGATACATCAGAGGTACAAGACAGTTTGGGATAGAATACAGAGGAAGTCATCCACGGTTGCATGGGATACTGTGATAGTGACTATGCCGAAGATCATGAGACCAGGAGATCCACATAGGGATATGCATTTTTCCTTGGTCAAAGTGCTATATCATGGTTGTTAAACAAACAACCAACTATTTCTTTATCTTCAATTGAAGCAAATATATAGGGCACTCACTAGAGGTGCATGTGAGGCTATATGGCTCAGAAGATTATTGTCAAAAACAGATTACTTTGATGAATTAAAGCCAACAACAATATACTGTGATAATCAATTGGCTCAAGCATTGGACAAGAATCTAGTATATCACTCTAGGACAAAGCACATTGATGTTAGAGAGCACTTCATTAGAGAAAGAGTGTTACTTGGTGACATCACACTGCAGCATTGTGATAGCAAAGAGAATGTTGTGGACATCTTTACCAAACTGCTCAGTAAAGAGCTTTTCGAGAAACATCGACAAGTCTTGGTTTGGCACAAAGGAAGGACATTCCCAGTAAAGGGGTGTGATGGAATGTAATTTTCAGTCCTTCTTCGATTCCCCAGAATCATCATCTTAAGGGAAGGCCTACTTCATGATCTTGATCTTGAGGGAAGGTGTTGAGAGATCACACTCAACATCATGTGATCATATGTGCATAGCGCTAACCCAATAGAGTGCTATAAAGGAAAGGGTTAGATGCCCTAACCCTATCCCTAAATGGGTTTGTATATATTCTACATTTTTAACTAAATCTAGTGTATAGTTAGTTATTTGTGGTGTGCTCTCTAGCTGTGCTTTCTCTCCTCAACTCCACTCTTCTCCTCTCCCCTCTTCATATTTTGTCACCATACCCTCTCAATTGAGCCACCATTTCCCTTTCTCCCTTCTCTCAATTGCCACACTCCCTCCTGCCTCAAGAATGGATGCCCCCCTCCCCACTACTATCCCTTTAATGAACGTGCTCCCATGCCTTCTTTCATAGATGCATTGTCTCCCCATCTCATTTAGTTAAAAATTGCTTCCATGCATGCCTACACACATGCCTAGACAACTTACCAAAGCTATTAGATACTTGCTTGTGGTATCCAAGACCTTAAGGTCATATCTTAAAATGGATCTACAACTAGCCTTACCCTAGCATAAAAAATGATACCAAGACCTAAGATTATCATAAAGTCTTAGATGTTCTCATGTAAGGCTATAGGTCCATCATGGTAACCTTGAAGTCCCTTTTGCAATAGATACCAAAAGCTAGAAGACCATGTAGCTAGGTATCAACATCTCTAGAGGAAAGCCCAAAATGTAGTAGCTAGGCTGTTAATGCCTATAAGTAAGAAAATTTGAGATATGCAAAGAGAAATTATGCACAAGAAGTAAGGAGGCACTTTAAAAAAAAATAGCCAACCTTTCCAAGTTCAAGTCCCTATGTAGAATCCTTGACTACAAAAGGACCAAGCTTATGATTTAAATTTATGTATTTTGACACATGAGGGGAACCTATTGGAAATATAAAAGAAATGTATTCTATTCATAAATCATACTATCATTTTATCATGGAGACAATTTTGTTTCTAACACTTTGTTACTTTGGTTATATACATCTCAAAAATTAAATCCAATTTGAAAAATTATTTTGGTTTTTGAATATGCATATCTTGTGTTTTCAAAATCTTTCATGGAAGAAGTTTCATTTTATATGATGGTTGCTCTTTTAAATTTTATATAGTCCCTTATGGGCCATTAGTCAAGATATTATGCCTCTTCATATCTTTTTTCATCATTACATCAATTGTTTCAAAGGTGATGGCATGACAAAATTTTAATCAATTTTTAACTCTTTCAAGTTACAACTATGCAACTTAGATAATAGTGTTTTTTTAGTAGTTATGCAAACTAGATAATAGTGTTTCAAAAGTTGGATGTGACATTAATTTTTATTACTTTCTCCTATCCTAGACTCTCTCATGCAAGTGCCACCTCACTCGTTAAACCAGTAATGCATGGGTTAATGGGAATGGTAAGACTATCAACCTGCTCTATTGTTCATGATACTAGGGGAATGAGAGCAGGCATGCAAAACATCCATCGTAATAACTAACAACTAAGAAAACTCAATACAATGATCAAGAAATGAGATTACGAATTGTCAATATATTACACAATCAACAACCCATGTAGAGAGTTACAAATAGACTTCTAGGCTACATGATAACTTGATCTATAGATAACATTGTGTGTGCATGTAAAACATCAAGAACTCTTGAATGTGTGTTTGTGCATCATCATCTAAAGTTCTATTATTTGAAGCCATGAAGTCTAAATAGTCTCAAGCTAACAAGTTCTCCTGTAGATGTCTACCTTTGTATTTATAGACTATGTCGATTCAAGAACTTCCCCTTGCTCGATTATTGCCATGGGGCTCCAAATCAAACACTTGAGATCCTATAGCAATGGGTGCTTTTTATCATTCCATTTGGATGCAAGTTTTAAGATCTTAATATTTCACCTAGAATTAGCTTCAATAAGGGTCTCAACCTTGGGGGTACTCTGGTTTGATTGTTATCGAATGTTAAAGAAGAGAGCTCAGGGTTGTTTTTGTGGCCGTGGTCAAGGTTGGGACTTGAGTTTGTCAAACTAGATTAATTGGATTCCTTCTTGGCTCAAGACATGGGTTCTTATGAGATGCTCTATGGTACCAGGCAAGGAGTCCTTGCTCGAGTGTTAGGGGAATGATGACCTGTATGGGTTGGTGTGTTAGAGCCTTAGAGGTAGGCACTTGACTTAAAAGTGAGGAAGGGGGCTAGAGGGTCAAGTTCCTCTTCTAATGGAGGCTGGGGGTAGATAGCATTAATTCAAGTGTGGTGTCGGGATAGTGGTTCCACTTCCGATTGTATTGCTTGATTACACGTCCCACATTGAGATGGGTGATCCTAAGGTGGGAAAACTTCTATGTTTTTTTATGCATGACTTAGAGAGCAGGACTTAGACAGCAGTTGAAAATAAGAATTTGTGGCAGACGTACTAAACAAATTTAGTGTATCTCCACCAGTGCCACAAATTATCTCCATGATTAAGGAGATGATCACTAATGAAGTAAGTTCTATCAGAGAAGAGATGATTGTTGATGCTAGCAATAAAGTAAATAAAGTTGATCTTTGCATGGAAGTTCTCTCTCTCTCTCTCTCTCTCTCTCTCTCTCTCTCTCTTATGGAAGTTGTTGGTGATTGCAGTAAGGGTAGGAGGCTAGCTAGTACCCGAAGAGGGGGCTTCCCATCAAGCATTCATATAGTAGTATTGCATCAGCCTTAAACTATATGAGATTCGCATGCACTGACAGACAAAACACATTTTTCTCATCTTCATCCATCTGCTAGCAGAATAGATCTTGGAGAGTCTCTATGCTCACTATTCTGGTCCAATCAAGACCAAATACTACATGTAACATTTTGATTTGCAAGTGTTCCAAAGTATGTGTATTCTTCCTTCAAGCTGATCTTCTTGCTGGAGGACTGCAACAAGCTCTTGGTATAATGTAGTGATGCCCTATAGCAAAAGATCTTGTGCTGACCCCTCCGCATCATCATTGGCTTGACCTAGTAGTTGAAGTTCCAACTTGGAAATTCTTGCCTTGTTGTTTTGCCACTCTATGCACTTGTCTTTGTACTTACCTAGTGTGCAGGTGTATGCAAGCTTTAGATTATTGAATTATTGAGCTGCTTTTGGATGCCTTGGCAATTGATCGTTAAGCACACAAGATTGGAGTATCTCTTACACTTGAGCATCCACTTTTGCTTTGATGTTCATAAGCATCTCCCTTGATGCCATGTATTCTTGCTTGAATCTGATGTTTAACTTCTTTGAGGCTATTCTGCAACTCATTGTTTATGTCTATTGTGGCATGGAGTTGATCCTCTTTAAGTAGTAATATTTAATTTAAGTGCATGATTTCCTTCTTGATATCATCACAAGTGACTTGCATTTGGGAGAGGGATAACTCAACCTCTTCCTTTCTGTTCAAAGCATCAGATAGCTATAGGTGTTTTTCTTCGAGAGAAACTGTGGCTTGTTGGGCATCCTTTCTACTTTTTGCTAGAGCATTTTGTGTAAAGAGTTGTTGTTGCATTTGTTCTAGCATGCTTTCCTTGAGCTTGATAATTTCAGTCTCAGCACTTTGCAACTTGGTTTGGAGTGATGGGAGCATCTGCCTTTCCATTTCTCTTTCCTACTCATTTGACGCCATGGTAGCAAATAATTGAGACCATTGTTGTAACTATTGACTGTGATGCTATATGATCTAGAATGTGCTATGGCCTTGCTTGTATTGGAATACAATTGACTCCCATGTGCCTGTGTGGAATTTCGATCTATTTCGTGAACAGTCTGTTGTATGATAGAGCCATTTGGGGGTTGTGACTCTAGAGTCATGGAGTCATCAACATTGGTGACTTGTGATTCTTGAAGAGGCATGCTATTTGGCTCACTTGCAAAGTCAATATGTGGCATGGTCTCCTCTTGGATTTCCACACTCAAGTCCTTCTATTGTGGGAGCAAGAGTAAACTAAGTTGCAGGATTCTTTGGCAGAGTTCCACATTGTCATTCTCTGGAATTGTTCGGATTGTCACCCATCCATGTTATCTGCATTGAGATTAGGTGGAGTGTCTAATTCCCATTCTGGAGATAATATCAATGTTTCAAAGTCCTCTATATCTTGAGTTGAGAGGGTGTAGAGTCTTTCTCTTGCTCTATTGCAAACTCAATTATTATGGCCAATAGATGGCAATGTAGCTTTTGCCATTATGTGTAGTGAATATATAATTGGTTATCAACAAGGATATGTGTTGAGCCCAGTCTTGTAGTTTTTCTCTACAAAGATGTGTAAGAGTTTTTACTAACATATAATTTTTTCTCACTCTTATATGATTGAAAATGTCAGCCAAAAACTTAGCTGCCTCTTTGCATATGGGATCCTAATCATATCATGGCATATTCCCCTACTTCGTGACTTTGTGTTAGGTGGGAATAAATCTTGAATCTCAGAGAATATTGCATCCAAATGTTTGTTTGGATATTCTTCTTGTGCCTTCGGAAATGAGAAAGCCTCCTGCATAGTGGATCTACTTAGTTAGATTTGTAAGAGCTTTTCTTTATATGTTACTGTGCCGTCCTTATCTTTCTCCAACTCTTTGCTTTTATATGATGTTATTAATTGACAAATGTGTTTTGTTATAGCAAGTGTTGGTAAGAAGGATTCCTAGACCCTTTGACTACAAGAAGTTGTAAGCACATGGTGAACGTTGAGACTCGTGGCTATACAAGCTATATTGTTTCATCTATTGCTAGCTCTTTATTGGTTTGGTCATCAAGGTGTTCTACACCTGCATCTTGCATAGTCAATTGCTCTGCCTCGATTTCTCCTGACTCTAGGATCTTAGGTTCTGTGGCGTATCTTCTTGGCATGTTGCATTTATTTGCTCATCAGTATCACTGTCCAGAACTACTAGCCATGGTCGTTTTGATGCTGACCTCTGGGTTGGTGATTTTGGATCGTGTCCTTCTTCTACTCAAATGCTGGAAGAGGTAGAGGCAGAGGTAGAGCAGGCCGATTTGGAGGCCATGGTAGAAATCAGAATATGCAACAAACTCAAGAAAACCAATCCTACGGAGGAGGACGTGGTAACTCTAGAGGCAGGGAGAGCCAAAGAGGTCGTGGTGGATGGTAGAGAGGCCAAAATGCAAACAGCAATGTTGAATGCTACTTCTATGGTAAAATGGGTCATATGGCTAAAGACTGCTATAAAAAGCAGAATGACATCATGAATGGAAACTTGCAGCAAGGGAATTGTGCATCTTCTAGTAGACATGGTGATGATAGAAATGAGCATCTGTTTATGGTGCAGCACATGAGTAATTCTGTGACAAGTGCAAAAGAAAGCAATGATGTGTGATATGTTGACTCAGGTGCATCAAACCACATGACAGGTCATGCAGAATGGATGCAGGATGCAAGGAAAATGGAAAGACCAGGATTTGTGGAGACTGGTGATGATACTGCACATCCTATTGTGCAGATTGGTAAAATTCCTTTGTCTATGCAAGATGGGAAAAAGAAATACCTGTCTGATGTATTTCATGTCCCGAATATCACCAAGAACCTAGTTTCTATTGGTCAAATGGTTGAGTAGGGCTTGCAGGTCAGATTTAATCCTCATGGATGCTTTGTTCAGGATATGAAAAATAACGGTCGCTTGATAGCAAAAGGAAAGAAGAAGGGCAGGATGTTTACGTTGGATGCGGACATGCCTGAATTGAGTGCAGCAATGTTTGCACATGGGACCGGTGTAGTTGCAAATATTGATATCTAGCATAAACACATTGGTCACGTTAATGTACGACTTAAATCAATGCAAGCCTGAAATATTGTTGTAGGATTGCCTAAATTCAAGGTTGCAAAAATGCATAAGGTATGTGAAGCTTGTCAATTTGGAAAACAGGCAAGGAAACCATTTCCTAGACATGTTCAAGAGAGTAAGAAGCCATTGGAATTAATCCACTCTGATGTGTGGACTACTAAAGCTGCATCTATTAGAGGCTGTCATTATTTTGTCACTTTTATTGATGACTACAGTAGAAAAATTTGGGTGTATTTTATGAAAAAGAAAAGTAAAGTGTTTGGGCATTTCAAAACTTTTAAAGCTATGGTTGAAAAAGAAACAGGCCTGCAAATAAAATGCCTAAGGTGAGATGGAGGGGGAGAGTACCTCTCAAATGAGTTTGCAAGGTTCCTGCAGGAGCATGGCATAAAGCAGTAATATTCATGCAGTCATACCCCATAGCAAAATGGACTTGCAGAAAGGAAAAACAGGCATATTGGAGAGGTATCTCGGGCCATGCTAAATGAAAAAGACCTACCGGATTATTATTGGGCTGAAGTAGTTGCTACAGGAGTTTACATGATGAACAGGACTCCTACTGCAGCAATACATAGCATGACGCCAGAGGAGATGTATACTCGTAGGAAACCAGATATTTCTCATTTGAAAATTTTTGGTTGCATTGCCTATGTTCATGTGCCAGATGAGTTGAGGTCCAAGTTGGATCCAAAAGCTGAGAAGTGCATCTTTATTGGTTATTCTCTACAGCAGAAAGGGTATAGATGCTATAACCCTTCTACTCGTAAGTTTAGAGTGAGTAGAGATGTTGTTTTTGATGAGATGAGCAGCTGATATAAACCAGTAAATGTGATTGATGATGTAGATGCACAAAATGGTAATGCTGCATAGAATTCACAGCAGTAATCACAAAATATTAGTGGACTTGGAGTGTCCTCTAGCAGTGGTTCACATACTTTGCCATGGACAGGCAGATTGAGATAAGGAGAATCTCCTCAAAGCAATGCAGATAGTGGTATGTAGGTATCACAAAAAGGAAAAGAGAAGGTAGATCAACCCATTTTGATGTGAATGCAGGTCACTCTTATGTGGATGGTGAATCTAGTGGCTTAGAACAGAGCATTGATAATGAGTTGGGTATTCCTTCTGTTGTCACAACTGGAGTAAGGAAGACCAGGGATGTTTTGAGAGCACCTAGAAGTGAGCCTATTTTGCATAGGTCTACCAGAGCAAGGTATCCTGTGGATAGGCTGAAATATGATGGATTTACAGCCATTCACTATGCCTATATGATCAAAGTGATACAAAAACCAGAACCCACTTCTTTTGAGCAAGTCATGGGTAAAGAAAAATGGGAGAAAGCCATGGATGAAGAAATGGATGCCTTGGAAGCAAATGCTACATGGGAATTGGTGCCTTTGCCTAAAGACAAGAATGCAATTGGTTGTAAGTGGGTTTATAAGGTGAAGCACAATGCAGATGGTTCTGTGAACATATACAAGGCAAGATTAGTTGTCAGGGGGTATGCATAGACATATGGCATTGATTATGAAGAAACATTCAGTCCAGTTGCAAGGATGGCAACCGTAAGAGCAGTCATTGCTATGGCTGCATCAAAGGGATGGTCTTTACATTAGATGGATGTAAAGAATGCCTTCTTGCATGGTGATTTGCAAAAAGAGGTCTTTATGGAGCAGCCACTAGGTCATGTTCATGTTCATCCTGAGTTTGTTTGCAGGTTGAAGAAAGCCTTGTATGGCTTGAAGCAAGCACCAAGATCATGGTCTGACAAGATAGGACAGTATCTTGTCACTATTGGCCTTCAAATTTCCAAGGCAGAGTTCTCACTTTATGTGAGAAAAACAGAGAAAGGTATTATGCTGCTTGTCATTTATGTTGATGATTTGATCATCACAAGTGATAGTGATGAAGATATCCTTCAGCTGAAAATGCTATTGAAGCAAAAGTTTGAGATGAAGGATTTGGGAGAGTTGCATTATTTCTTGGGCATTGAGGTGATTAGATTACCAAGTGGGATACGGCTCTTATAGAGGCAGTATGGATTGGACATGCTGTCCAAATATGGGATGACAGGCTATAAGCCTATTTCTGTTCCTTTGGAGCAGAAGAGAAGCTGAGCACAGATGCAGGTGAGCTTCTGGAAGACCCTACTATGTATAGACGCATAGTAGGAAGTTTGATTTATATGACTATTACCAAGCCAGATTTAAGCTATGCTATTGGATTGGTAAGTCAGTTTATGCAGGCTCCAAGGAAACTGCATTTGGATGTGGCTAGATGCATACTCAGGTATGTGAAGTCCACATTATAGTATGGACTATTTTATGAGACTGGGGTTCAGATACAGTTGCATGGATACACTGATGCTGATTGGGCTGGTAGTATTTCTAATAGATGATCTACTAGGGGATATGTGTTCTCTTTTGGGAGTGCTGCAGTCACTTGGAGCAGCAAGAAACAGCCTATAGTTGCCTTGTCAAGCATAGAGGCTGAGTACAGGGGTGCAACAATGGCTGCATGTGAGGTAGCTTGGTTGCATAAGCTACTTTATGATATGCATCAATCTACAGATGGGCCAATTATCATTTATTGTGACAACATGACAGTATACACTTGGCAAATAACCAAGTCTATCATGCTAGAACAAAGCAAATTCAGGTGCATTATCACTATGTGCGGGAGAAGGTTTTACTAGGTCTTATTGATCTAGTTTATGTTAGCACAAAGGATCAAGTAGCTGACATATTCACGAAGGCATTGGGTGCAGAGAAGCTGCTGCGCAAGTTTAGAGACCTGCTTGGTGTGCAGGAATTGGGATTGAGCTCGAGGGGGAGTGTTGAGATATCGAGCTCCACTCATGATATGCCAGGGTGACCATTGTGCATTTATGTCACCGACTTGTTAGTTGCAGATGTGGTTGGTACACTGCCCATGAATATTAATTGGATGACAGCTATCCTTATGTACTCTAGTTTGTGGCTCAATTAGTATGCCACCTTAGTTAGCTGAGTTTTGTTTGAGACCCACATATAGGGTTCTTCTATTTCTTTGTACTAGAGTTCTTTTGGCTTTCACAACTAAGTAGAGGAAAACCATTTTCAGCCTCCACCTTTGTGTGTATTCCTCCATTGTGTATGTGAGAAAGCTACAAGTGAGACTCCTTCCTTCTCTCCCACTATCTTCACACACCCAACAATGACCCAATTCTCCTCCAGGTCTCATTTTATTTACCAAATCTACCCTTGAACTAGAACCTTGGATAGACATTTCAAATACATGACACTTGCTGAATGAACTATGTTGTGTCTAGGAAACACTACACTTTGGAAATAATTATATCTACAATGTCTTTTCAAGTATAAAATTCCATCTAACCCATCTTACATAGGTCGAGAGTCACATCGACCCTCCTCAATCCATCTTGATAATCTATACACAAACATAAAGTTGGTCAATATTCATTGTCAATAACATAATTTAATAAACCAATGCAATAACAAATATTATGGTAATTACCTTCTTTTGTGGAGCAAAGGTTCACATTGTTTTAGCAAAAAGATTTGCTAAAACAATGTGAACCTTTGCTCCACAAAAGAAGGTAATTACCATAATATTTGTTATTGCATTGGTTTATTAAATTATGTTGAGACAATAACATCCGACATCTTAATCCCATCTTGCACTTTTTTAGACAATAAAGTTTCCAAAATAATGTCTTGGACAATTATATTTTGTATCCCTTTAGGGCATACAGCACCACTAGCCCTCACCATTTCAGAAACTTTGGTTTTAATGGCATCTTTTGTTCTTCTAGTCAAACCATCTCCAACGGGATGATTATGATGGCCATGGTGTATGACTGCACGAGTAAGATTCACACCATCTCTACATTCTGGCATGTAGAGTAACATTTCACAGTAACATCTCTCCAAGCAAATTGGTGGATGATCACAATGTATACATGATAAGGAGCCATATGATTCAATTGACACATTTGCTGGGGCCACTCTAATCAATCTCCCATCCCATTGTGTCTCATTCTCTATCCCAATTCTTTTTTTATAGCCACAAGTTGCATTTATACAATGGAGGTGACCTCCACATTCCTTTCTACGAACCACACTAGGAAATACTATATTTGTTGTAATAGGATCACTCCAAACATGACCATCAAATTTTGACTCCGTACCTTTTGTGCGATGTTTCATTGAAGTAGCTGGTAGCTCAAAGAAAACATCACCATCATAAGTAGAAGGCGACTTATCCACAGTGACGTGCATTTCAACCTTCTCATAGGCCTCACGCAATCTGTTCTTTATAGGTAGTTGCATAATAATCTCAATGACAGTATGTTGTTTGTCATTCTCAATGTTGCTAGCTGAATCATGTTTCCTTGCCTCATCATTTTTGTTGCAAACAGAGTAGAAATATTTTTTGTTTTCGTGCACTAGAGTCTTCTGAAGTTCATTGTCATCAAGCTTGAATCTTTCTCCCTTACGATGAAAATATCACCAAACTGCGCATCAAGGTGAAACATTTTGTATCCATCGTCATGGACTTCGTATTGTAGCTCCATTATCAAATTAGACCCATTATCACCAAAGTGCTGATGGACAGAGATGGACCCAAGTGTGAATTGAAAATGGCTAGCAAGCATCATCTCTGACAACACTCCTCTACCTACGAAAGTGCGAACAAACATATGCAAAGATCTATCCTCATTCTGAATTGTGACAGATTCCATAAGAACAGAATGGTTGAGCTGTGCAACTCAATGAGATGAAAACCAAAGGGTGAGATCAAGAGCAGAGTGTTCGTTTCAAGAACTCGTTTAGAACAAGAGTTTGCCACAAGAAAAGTTGCTCACAAATGCTTTGCACACATTGCCCATTGTTTATACTCACAACTTAGTAAGATAGGTCTTGTGAAATTCGATTGAAGTGTGACAATGGTACTGAACCATGATGTAAATTTTAGCCATCATTTGTTAACAACAATACTATAATTCCATGGACTCTTAGACCTTTTAATCCCCAACCTTTCTTTGACACGTATGGGAGTTATTGCAAGCCATTCTCGCTAGCAATGACATTTCATTATTACTACGTATTGATTCTGGCAATTTGATATAAGTATTTTAAAGTTGATAGATAGATATAAATTATAATTGTGGTGAATAAGAAATGGTTGGTCAGCACATCTCTAACCTTTTGAATATAAATTATGATGTTAAAAATATGCCAAAAGACTGTTTCATCGATGAAAGGGGTCTATTGGACTCTATCTTTCATCAATTATTTATGAAAGATAGAGGCCCATAGACCCCTTTCATCAAAAGACTATTTTGTCGATGAAAGGGGTCTATTGGACTCTATTTTTCATCAATTATTAATGAAAGGTAGAGGCCAATAGACCCCTTTCATCGACAAAAGGGGTCTATGGGCCTCTATCTTTCATGAACCATTAATTAATAGAGGCTATTGGCCTCTATATTTAATTATTTTCTCCAAAAGGGATCTATTGGCCTCTATCTTCCATCAACAATAAATAAAAATTATTTTCTCCAAAAGGGGTCTATTGGCCTCTATCATTAATTGAATATTAATCAAAAAGATATTTAATTATATGGCGACCTCACACAGTAAAATTATCAACCTCACAATTATGAAAAATTATCAACCTCACACAGTAATGATGTTTAATTAAATGATCACTCATCATTGTTGCATTCTCATTAGCAATCGAATTCGTATGATAATCATTATAAGTCATGGTTCCTATTAACATCATAGTTTGGTAGCATTTCTATAGCCACTATGTCGTCCCATCATGGTGAATAAAATAAACGCATTGATTGTAATGATTTGAAATAATAAAAACGAGTGCTAGCTAATAAAGAGGCAATGTTAAGTTCTTGGGTCGGTCGAGGACATGTGGTGGTCCCTTGCTAGCAAAGGTGTTCTTTATCATGGAAGAGGGATGATTATTTCGATGAAAGGGGTCTTTTGGCCTTTCATTTTCTTAAGGGCTTAAGAAAATTGGAGGTCCCCTCCCTCCCTGCCTCCCACTCTCCCTCGCTCTTGCTCCCGCTCTGCCTCCCGCCCTCCATCGCTCTGCCTCCCACTTTGTTCTCGCTCTCCGTCGCTCTCCCTCCCGCTCTGCCTCCCTTGCTCTCCCTCCTGCTCTCCCTCGCTCTCCCTCGCTCTCCCTCCTACTCAGCTTCCCTCTCT
Source organism: Dipteris shenzhenensis (assembly GCF_047967505.1). NCBI lineage: Eukaryota > Viridiplantae > Streptophyta > Polypodiopsida > Gleicheniales > Dipteridaceae > Dipteris > Dipteris shenzhenensis. Next base: position 25,736,060 of record NC_141626.1, on the reverse strand, counting down.
GCCTCTTGCTCTCCCTCTCGCTTTGCCTCCTGCTCTCCCTCCCGCTCTGCTATGCCTCCTGCTCTCCCTCCCGCTCTGCTCCCGCTCTCCCTCCCGCTCTGCCTCCTGCTCTCCCTCCTGCTCTGCCTCCTGCTCTCCCCCGCTCTCCCTCGCTTTGCCTCCTGCTCTCCCTCCCTTGCTCTACCTCGCTCCCTCTCTCCCACCCTTGCTCCCTCACTCTGCCTCTCTCCCTCTCTCCCTCCCTCCCTCCCTCACTTTGCCTCTCTCCCTCCCTCCCTCCCTCCCTCGCTCGCCTCCCTCCCTCGCCTCGCTCCCTCCCTTGCTAGGCCTCCCTCCCTCCCTCGCTCCCTCGCTCTGCCACCCTCCCTCCCTCCCTCCCTCCCTTAGTTCTGGTAGCATCGGATCGACTTCTTTAATTTGATTGGCTTTGGCTAGACCTCAGGCAGCAGGAGAGAAGCTATCTTTGTTCAAAGTTGAGCCCACAAACCCATTGCGTTAGAGTCCTCTCACATTGACGGTTGTTGTCAAAGCTAGTAGAGACGAGGCTCGCAAGCAAGTAGAGCGAGCAGGCTTAGTGCTTTTCTTGGTACCCTTTTGACCACCGCCAATCTTGCCCAAGCTGTCACTCATAGGACATCACGACTGTGCTCTTGAAGGTAGGATCTTCCACCTCGTCTAGAAAGCAATTAGTACATGATATAGGATCCTACGATTCATCATCCTTCACAAGAAATTTGAATGTCAAGGACACTTGTAGCTCACTGATGGTGGTGATTTTCTTTTCTTTGGCTTGGAAGTTTTTTTGTAGCAATGTAAGTATTGGCGGGCTCAATCACCATTGCATGGTCAAGTGCTAGGCTACATGGGTTTCCTCTTTGAGTTTGTGGGGTCCTATGAAATGAATCCAATCAAGTGCCACCAATGGCTAGCTTCATTTTGTGGTACTGGGGCTAGAGGTTGATTTCCTTTGTCTGATAGATATTTTCCTTCTTCAACATTAGCACTTCATCCTTTGTCTCAAACATTGTGAGTTTTCAAAATGCAACAACTTGCGAGTATTAGAGGGGAGGCTTGGCCTTTGTGATGGGTGCTAGATTGAACAAGGGAGAGGATTGGAATTGTGAAACAGTGCTAAAGTGAAGAGGGGGGGGGAGAGAGAGAGAGAGAGAGAGAGAGAGAGAGGGAGAGATCAAATCATGGAATTGTTCAATAATTTGTTATTTGTATATCAATACATCAATTTATTTTCTTATTTGCAAAAGTTTGTGCTTGGCTCGTGCACCCATCCATTAATGTGTTACCTCGAAGACATTAAAATCTTGTGCAAGAGTTGACCTTTTCAATTGTTGGTATTTTTTCTTTCGAGCCCCACCTTTAGCATGTCTCATTCTATCGAGGGTTTCATTATACTACCAATAGATTAGAATACATATAGGAAAGTTCTCCTTGTCATATGCTTTAGTTATTTTTTTCTACTAGCTTGAATGCAGCATGCAATGACCTATCTACTCCTCTAGCTTTCCTTTATTTTGCTCCCTTACCTTATGGGTTTGCTCGGTGCCATTGGTCTATAGTCTTCACATCTCCTACCAGTTGCCTCTCTTTGGGTGGTAAGTCATCCTTCAGCATCAATTAGATTGGTAGCTACTGCAATTTGATGTCTCCTTGAGATACCCTGCTACTGCGAGCAGCAATAGGTTGAGATGAGCAATATAATCATACACCCTTCTAGAAGTCACTTGGCCAGGGCATCAGCATAGGACAAAGTATCTTGCGCTTGACATGAGTGAGCATGCACTTTCTTTGATAGAGCTTCCCCCTTAAGCTCCCTCCTTGTCTCATCTACAACTCCCTTAGACTTTGATCCACATGTGCTTTTCCCACACCCGAGAGGACCTACCAATAGTAGTCGCAACCCACATGCACAAGCTCGACTCTCAAGATGAAGCTCCCACTTAAAACTTGTTTATCGTAGAGGCAACCTATATGCATCAGAATGAGATTGAAGATCACGAGGGCCAGCATAAGCAATAGTGAAGCACCGAAGCCCTCTAAAGATAAGACATATGTCCCATCTATGGAGGTTCGGAAGGAATCGCAAGATGAAGAACCGGACTAGCATCACCGGAGTTGATAGGACTAGGAACATCGATAGGTGAGACCATGCGCATAGCAATGGGGGATCTGGTTGGATTGATGTCAAAGTAATGAGGAGCGGCTCGCCAGGTACCTCGTAAGTGCTAGTCCAATCGTGGCCGTGTGGTGGGGACGTCAGAAGCAAAGAAAATACTGCCCACATCTGAAAGTGTGGCCGTCGTGGGTGTCACCATGGTGCATCACAAGGAATATGTCAAGGAGTAGTCCATGCCTCGTCCTTGGTATAGGGTCACCCATGAGGCAGAGGGGTAGTACTTCTCGGTGCGAAGCATGCAAACGACGCACCTGTCGAGTATTGTGACCAATCAGGAGCCCATGGTTGGAAAACCGTGGGTTGTAAAGGCAAGGTGAAGGTTGTTCCTGTTGACCCCCCTTGACCGATGCAGCTGGATTGTGAAGGTGAGGGAATTCATCCTTGTAACAATGCTCATACCTAGAACGTGGCTGAGGTGGTTTTGGGTGCTAATTCGAGCAAGGAGTAGCTTAGTATTTCAAGCAAGGGGGTTGGTGAGTCTCCAGTTGTGTAGGAATCCTAGATCGTTACATAGTCCTGTGATCACGAGGAATTGCAACCTGAAGAAGTTTTGTTATATGCATACTACAAAAAGAGGTTACTAGAGGAGAAGCAATCAGAGAGGAAAGTCCTAGGAGCCATTGGTCAGAATGCGGGCAAGTCGCTACGTAAAAGCATGTGAAAGAGGCTTAAGGAAGCTGCAAGAGGGGCTGGTCAAGGGAAGGAGAACAAATACCATTTTCTTTGTGATGCATACTATGCGATTGCATGCTAAAAATCATCTTTTAATAAGTAGACAAGGAGGGTTTAGAGCTGTTAAGGTTTTTTCTTAGAATATAAGGGCATGTTGCAATCAAAGTAAAACAAAGTGGATGCTTATCGGTGATTAGGAAGGTTGTATGCTTGCAAGAATTAAAATGTGGGGAGCAAGATCAGTTATGGTTCTTGGTGAAAAAGCTTGGGTATACTATTTTTTGAAACTGCCCCGACCATGGCAAAGGGGGTTCAACGATGTTGATTAGGGATACATTGGAGGGTAAGAAGTTGGTTCGGCATAAGGAGGGTTGGTATATTGGAGTCTGTGTTGGGAATAACATTTTTTTTTTCAATGTGTTCTGTATGTATGCCCCAAATTCTTCCAGTGACCATGCGAGTTGCTCATTGGAATTGATTTCTTGTTTAATTGAGGATGCTTGGTTGATAATACGTGATTGGAACTTTACGAAGGGGGAGAGTGGTCGGTCCCACCCCTTAAGATCTGCAGAAAGCTTGGAGTTGGAGGTGTGGGATGATTTATGCATGAAGCATGGATTTATTGATTGTGTGGTTTGCTCTACTAATTTGCAAGGGCACTCTTGGAGTAATAGAAGAAAAGGAGAGGAATACAAGTTAGGAAGGCAGACAGAGCTTATACCTCCTCACGGGAGGGCTGGTGGATGTAGGCTCCCATGAGGGGTGGATATATTACCAGCACTTGCATATCTGATCACATGCCTTTGGTCTAGATTTTTTGCATTCCATGTAGAGCTGGAAGGTCATATGACATGTCCTTCAAATTCAAAAATAGATATCTTGCCTCATCAAGCTTTTGTAAGCACATTAGAGCTATTTGGAGACAAGCCAGTAGCCAAGTTGAGGAGCCATGTGCTAGATGGGATTATGCTATAAGATCAATGGTCAAGGAAGCTATAGCCTCGGAGAAGAGAGATAAGTCCAATTGTTGGAAATTCAAAGACCTTATTGATGTGAGGAACTGACTGATGGGCTCCAGGAAAGCAATCCCTGAGGATTAGTACGCGTCCACCCTGCTCTCTGAAGTAGAGCATGAGATAGCTTCCAAGGCAAGAATTTATAGCACAGCTATGGCTAAAACTAGGAGATCGCCCTTCAAAATTGTTTTTCTAGGCTACCAAAAGGAAAAGGTAATGTGAGACTATAGATAGAACCTTGGGACTAGAGGGCAAGGTAGAAACTGAATTCTAGCATATAGCCAATATTTTTCTTTCCCATTTTAGCAATTTAGTGGGTTTTGAGGTGACTTGTGAAGAGAATTGGGAGAATGACTTAGTTGAGTGCCTGGAAGGCCTATGCCCACGGGTTTTTGAGGAGCAGAGATGTAGGTTGGAAGCTCCTTTTACTCTAGTAGAGCTGGAATTTTCTATGTCAAAGATAAAACTCCTAGGTCTAATGGTCTCACTACTAAATTCTTTGTTTGCTTCTGGGATATGTTGGGATAAGGTCTTTTAGAGATGGCTAATGCCTCTGCTCGCAAAGATGTGTACACTTTCACAAGATGTGAACACGGGTTAGTCAAACTTTTTCCAAAAAGGTAGAATTGTTTGCATGTGGGGGATTTAGTGCCCTATTTCGATGTTTAATACGTCGTATAAGATTATTGCTAAAGCTTTGGCACGTAGGATCAAGGAGGTATGCATGCGAGTGGTGGACAGACAATAAGCAGGCTTTGTAAAAGGTTGAGATATTATTTCCAACATCCTGAATGTAAGTGTTGCTCTTGATTATGCTCATTCAACCAGTTAGAAGTGTTTACTCCTAGGGTTGGACCTTGACAAAGCCTATGATCATGTCCATTGGGAATTTATTCTTGCTGTAATCGATAGACTTGGGTTTAGACTTGGGTTTGGAAAGGAGTTCTAAATAAAAATCTCTATGCTCTTTGGTAATGCCTTGGCTGCTTTATGCTTGAATGGGGGCGTAGTTGGTTCCTCTATCCTCACTCGTTCAATCTGACAGGGTTGCTAGATAGTCCCCTTGCTATTTGCCCTAGTATCGGTTCCTTTGCTAAATAGTATTAAATTGGCCATGGAATCTGGCATGCTGAAAGGTTTGATGCTTCCTCCAGGGAATCAATTCTGCACACAAATGTTTGCTAATGACTTGATTCTACACTCTCAAATCTTTGAGAGTGTTGGAGGCTATTGGGGATGACCATTTTCTGAGTGAAATCTTCCGAGCGTCTGAGCGAAGGGAAAAAAAAAAGCTTTTAACTATGTAAAAATATGCCAAAAATGGATCAGAAGAAAACATAGTTTCACTTATAAATATGCAAAGTATTATAGCAATGCCTATTTTATACACAAATATTTACATGAATCTTTGGGAATGGTGAGTAACATAATGGGATGGCTTTTGAAGAAACCCACATGTAGAGTAGACTTCTCTACGAAAATTCCCTTATGATCCTTCTTAAAACTTTTACTTAACAGGGGATGACATTGAAAACCCTCTCTCAACCTATCTTCATGAAATGGTTTCTCCAAAGAAAACTCATTAAAGCAAGCCATCAAGGTAGTTTTGCCAGTGAAACCTCTTTGAAGTAGGTCTTCCAAGGTAGTTTCGCCAGCAAAACTACTTTGGAAAACACTTTTAAAAGTGACAAAATGTTCACATCCAATGTTCAAATATAGTCATTCAACCATTCAAAATGATTGGAAACCCCCATTTGAGCACATCTATGGGGTTATATTTTGGAAAATCTTGCCTATATAGTATTAAATATTACATGTATTTTATGAGAGTGATATATAAGCCCAAGTTAATACTTATTTATAATAAGTTAAACTTCTTTAGAAACATATCCATAAATATCTTGTTATTTATGCTATAAAAACACTAGAAAGCTTTTTTCATATTGATATAAATGTCTTTAATAAGTAATTATACTGGGTCCCACTGCAAGAACCCAATGGGGGAACCACCATACAACCATAGTCTCCAAGACCCAAGTGCTAGGAGAACAGGGCCAAGATCAAGCTACCACTGAGAGTCCTTGCCCCACTTCATGTAACCTGCAATCCTAACAGGCTGGAAGGCAACCTCCAAAAGAATATCATCTGAAGATCTAAGAAGTCTGCCTCCTCACTGAACATCAAAGACAAGGGTCTCCTCAAGTGCATCCCGCAAGGCAATAACCTGTAAAGGAATACCCACCTCATAAAAGCTCCCAACCAAGTGGACTCTATGATAGGCATGTCATATGTATCTATCCACTGTGCTGGTATGGATGCATCTATTTGTTGCATCCTGACTATACTCCCTCTGAGGTGGCCAATTGATAAGAGCCTTTGATCCTCTCGAAGCTTCCTGAAAGCCTTTCAGGCACCTACTACGGAAGCAGGTCCCCTCTCCCATCTAGACCACTGCATATAATGTGACACTCCTAGTGATCTGCTATGCTCATCCAAAATAGATTCATTCCACATGACTAGTTGCTTGTCTATTTCTTCACAAGAGGAAGGTGGAACTCTCCAAAGAGTGCCTTTGAAGCTGCCTCAAGCTTTCAGAATGGCAGCCATGAGAGGGGAAGAGGGAGATATAAGATGGGCAGAAGTAAAAATCTATCTGGAGCTATCCATCCAATCTCCCCCATGAGAAGGTGTACAAGACTGAATGCTATGCAAGAAAAAATATTTCCAAGGCTCTTGTCTAGGCATCAATCCTACAAACTTGCAGAGCAAGGCCATACACTGCATGTTTGGATCAATAATATTGAGACCTCCTTCCCCTATGGGGAGAATAAGGGTCTCCCAAGCCACCCTGGCTACCACCTATGAGGAGAGATGCCCAACTTGGCATTCGAGGTACTTGATGGAAACACCCCTCTGAATCCACGTGAATCCTATGTCAATCCCCCAGTCCGGAGTGTCCTCATCACTAATCCAAAAGCCATTGGGTTTGTTCCAATTAATATGAGCCCCTGTTGCAGTGCAAAGAAATCCAACATTGTCCTGAACAAAGGTGAGTGTTTGAGGTGTTGCATCCAAACTTGGCATCCAAAAGAATAGCCGTATCATCTGCCAACTCACTATCCAATAGCTCATCCTCCTACCTCAATGGAAGACTCAGCCCTATAATATTAGCTTGAGATCTAAGGTAATAGCTCATAGCTTCGGCCATAAATAAAAGGAGAAAGGGGGCTAAAGGGTATCCCTAACGGACCGATCTAGTAATCTAAAACCTGTCTCCCCTGACTCCACCAATGAGAACCTGGCTATGGGATGATCTGTAAAGAGCTGCCACCCCTCTAATCAATGCATCTATGAATCCAAAGTGAACGAGGGTACCCTCTAGAAAGCCCGGTCTACTCTGTCATAAGCTTTTTCAAAGTCTAGGAGTAGAATGGCAAGCCTATGGCCATTATGCATGGCCCAATTAGAAGCCTCCCAAAATGAGAAGCATAGAAATATGTGGCTACCTACAAGACGGCATTTGGATGTGTCTGTAAAACTCTATCTAAGTCAACAAGCTATGAAATGCTCTCCTTACTATGTCTGGGGCCAAGAGTAGAGAAGAATTGCTTGTTGACCCTACCTCCCGTCTGAGTCCAAAATGACTCTCTGGCAAGAAAGGCATACTCTGCTCTTTGATCTAACAATGACTGCTACTGAGCCCTTGCTGTAGCAAGGCGCTCATGAACCCAAGCATCTGTAGGCCTCTTCTACTCTTCCCTCTAAAGAGCAGCAGCCAACTACTATACCTATCTCTTGCCTGAGGATCTCACCTCTCCTAATACGAGCAACTAAATGATAAAAAGTCACTAATATATGACAGGGCTACAACTATATCTGATGGGGAAAGCTGCCCATCGTGCATGTGAGATACCCTGAAACATCATTTTGAATGGTTTAAGGATAGGATCAAGGCGAAACACAAAAGCTGGTATGATCTCCCTCTCGGTTGGAATGCATGGGCTCTAGTAGCATATCCTCTCAGCTACTACCACTTACCTTGCTTCAGTATGGCATTTTTGGCATAACTAGTGGCTTGAAATTGATACATTATTTTACTCATTCTATGGGCTAAGGATAATGGTACTCACAGAATGCATTATATCCCTTGGAATGCTCTTAAAGCCACTAAATGTCAAGGGGTTTAGGGTTTCCAGATGTGGCTTTTAAGAATGTTTGTTTAATTGGAAAGTGGCTCCCTCGCATATTCAAAGGCGTTGAACCTTGGATTGAGCTGACCAAGTGGTTCATTGAGCCTAGTCATAACCCAATATTGGGTGCTTGGAATGGGCTTTCGTGGTATGAAAGACTCTTTTCTGACTTCCCAGTGAAGATAAAAGGTTCGAAAATTGATTGGGGGAATAGTGTCAGCCTGGAAAGTGGTCATTGGGAGATGCTCTTGGAAATGTTTGGGAGGTCTAAGAGGTAATGCATGTCTGTGTGAGTCCATTTGGTGGAGTAAGGCAGTGGTATTCAATGGGCAGCCTCTAGCCCACATGAATATAGCTCTAGAAAGGTCTGTGCTATTGGTTGCATATTTGTGACTCCAGGAAGGAAGATTGGCTCCCTTTGGTGGACATAAGCTGCAATTTCCTATTGAATACTCATGAGACGGCTCTCATTCATTTAATTCTCAAAAGGATGCCTGAGAACTGGCCTTCAAACTATATCAAAGATGAGGATAGGCATGGATTGCATTCATATGTGGGGAAAGTACAGCTTATAAGAGCTACAACAAGGGTTCTGTATAGACAACTGATAGATGGACAGGTGATGACAAATGACCTCAATAGTAAATGGGGTTTGCATAGGTTGGAGAGTTAAATTTAAGGGGATTTGGCATGGTAGTTGCTGTGGTAGATTCAGTTTTATCCTATGGAAGTTGATGCATTTGTGGTTGCCCTTCAGAGCCAAGTTAGCTAAAAGGAATGAGATTGATCTAAGATGCCTTTTGTGTGGTCATGCTTTGAGTCAGCCCAACATCTGATATGGAGATTCCCAGTGTCCAGGGGTATTTGGCTCAGGATTGAGGTTGCTATAAGAAAGTCAGGGTTGGTGTTTAAGTTCAGGATTGGTAGCAATCATAAGCTTGTTCTGTTAGGCGATTCTGGTGGCCTTCCATCCACCAGGAAGGCTTGTTGGCCTTACATACGGGGGGTGGTCTGCTGGTCTATTTGGTCCGTGAGGAACCAATTAGTCTTTCGAGATTCTAGGAAGGCTGCCTTTGCTGATAGCCACATATTAGTGGTTATTAAGTCCTCTCTAGTTGATATTTCCAAGGTTTGGAACCCACATAGTCCTTGGAGAGTCTTTGTTTGGCTGAGCTGAATCAAGCTCTGAATTAATTGGGCTGGGTCTCTTTTGCTTTCTAAGCGTGGGCCTAGGGCTCTACCCCATCATGTAGGCCAAGTTTTTTAAGGGATTTTTAGGGCTTGTCCACCCACCTTTAATACAAGTTTGCATGTTACCCAAAAAAGAGAGACTCATGTGCTCATTAATTTATTAGGGCATGGCACTAGAGAGCACTTGGATTGCATTTGAGCCCTTATCCCAAACATAAAGGTTGTAATGATTGTAGTAAAAATGTGCTATTCACGTTCTCCATGAATGTAGGGCGATTACACACCTAAGCCTCGCTCGCCCAAATTGCTATATTTTGGCTGGGGCAGAGTTGCATACATGCTACACATGGCTAGGTGGTTAAACCTTGCATTATGTGGTGGGAGGTTGTGTCTTGCAGTGTTACTAGGCACAAATTTTTGTGGAAAAGAAATCTCTTGCCCAAGTGCTTCGGCTGGGGGGTCTTGCTTGCCCTCACTGGGCCGAGCAACAAAAATGGCACCCCTAATTGGGGCACTCAGTGTGGCAGTACTTTTCATTTTTTAGGTGGGTGGGTCAATGTCTACAAAATGTGCATTGGTTTTGAGAGCTTCAATGGCATATGACTGTTTTTGGGAGCATTCAATCATTCAATGGAATTATGGGGGTTGCACATTGAAAGGAGCATGTGAGAGGGCTGAAAGGCGAATGTTTTCTTTTCTTAAAGTTTTTTTTTCCGTTGAAAAGGAAGTATGTATTAAAAGGAAAAAAACAAGTGAAAGAAATGAATGACTTTTGTCATTCATAAGGCCTCCCCAAAATGTAAAACAAAGGAGGTAGTGAATGGAGAGAGAGAGAGGAGGAATGACAATAAAAACGAGGGGCCCTAAGTCTTGAATGCTCACTGCCAAACTCATCTTAAAGCCATTAATGCATGTAACTCCCACTTGATGAAAGCCAATCAAAGCATCACACCTATTGTAGAAGCAAATTAATCTTAAAAAATTCCTGAATTTCTGCTTTACAAAATGAGAACAATTGCTAAGAGGAGCTCCCCACGTGAGCTAGCAGGGCTATGCTAGCTCTGCTAGCAACTTGTTTCCAAGTCCCCGTGTGACTTTAGCCTACTAGACTCAGCATTTGCCTGCTAAGCCAGCATTCCCAAAATCCTCATCTCCAGCCTAGATTCGAAGAACCGGTGGAATGCTGCATTGAATGAAGTTTGGAGCTTTGAAAGAAACTGGATAGACCAGTTTCTACGCTCTACAAAAGGTGCAGTCGGTGGAGTGGAAAATAACTCGATTGTATCTACACACGGGGACGCTCTTTCTCTCAACTTAGGGATACTGAAAGAGCAGCCCTCCTTAGCGGTGTGCTAGTTCATGCGGGGAGCTCCTTCTGAGAGGGGAGGACAAAAATACAAAGGAAGTGGAGTCCTAGAGTAGTTAGGTGTACAATTGGTGACAAGGGACTTAAAAAGTTACTGGAAAAGGTTGCTAAAGGCATAAAAATATTTATATTGTTATTTTTTTACTGTGGCAAATGCACTGAATCACTGTATCCACATTCGAGGTCCCAGCTATGTCGCATCTCGTCTCTACCCAATTTACGTTTTCTCCTTATTGATCATTAGGAAGGGAGATTGCTAACGTTCTCACGTGAGATCTTTACAGACTGCCGGAGCATTCCCGCCTCCCTTCATCTGCCAACATGAACATATTTGCCAAAAAGCCTACTGCCAAAGGTCCGTTTCAAACACTCCATGCTTCCATTGTAGTTGTCGTCACGCAGAATGCCTCAGAACGCCGGCTTTGCGCTAGTTAGAGGATCGCACATCTGAAATCTCCTCTCCGCAGAGGACACCTTACCCAAAATGTCGACGAAATGAAGTCTGCCATCATAGTCATTCATTTTATTGGCATTGTCTTGGCTCGCAAGTTGCAACCAAAAGCGAAGAGTTCTCCTGTCTAATCTTACTTCTCTACCTTCGATTCAAGCTCGAGGCTTCGAAAGGAATTCACTTTGAACAAAATCAAGATTGGCTTGAAACTTTTGATGAGCAGAAGTTTGAGAGCGTTATTATTGGTGGATGCAGATGCTCTACGAACAAGCAAGCGAGAAATGACAGTTGCCACCAGAGGTGAGAGATCCTGCGTGAAAAATTTGTAACGACGTTAATTTTCGCAGCTAAAAATCAGTTCACACATGGGAGCCCTAAATGCTCAGGATTGTGTGTGTATGTATATATGTGTGTGTGTGTGTGTGTGTGTGTAGAGAGAGAGAGAGAGAGAGAGAGAGAGAGAGCAGGTCTTGCGCAGAAGAAAATACTTTTGGAAATTTGAGCATGTCAATTCAAAGGTTTTCAAAATGTAGTTTTCTAAATGCCCAAGGGAAGCGCCATGCCTAGGCTTCTTTTGAAGGATAGAAAGATACAATCATGTACACTTACAGATTATGAAAAAGTGTGTTTCCAAGCAAGCAAAAAAGTTATAGATCAACACGAAAAATATCCATGTGTGCGAAAAATATCCATGTGCACACAAGAGATTCAAGAGAAGTGCCCAAATCAGAGACTGAGGGCTGTATATTCTTATGCTCAGTGGGGCTGTGAATATATGCACAAATTTTTTTTGTTTTTGTGACTGGCTTGGGTAATGCAAGAGGCCTAAACGGGTCTCCACTTAAGGCGGAGCTGGTTGAACATCTGGTCAGCCAGCTGGTCGCTCCAGGCCAGGTTGGGTGGGGGGGGGGGGAGACTCTTTCCAGCCCCAGCCCCATGAATAGGGCTCTCGCTTGAACCCAGTCTTCCTCCCATGATGGGCTTCCCTCCCAATCCACTGACATTTTCTGAGGGGAGGGACCAGCAGCTTGGGGAGCAGTGCCTCCCCAGCCCTCTAAATTGGGCACTCACTTGCCCTCTCCTCAATGAATCCACTAAAGGCAACTCCAAGTCACATTTTCTGAGGAGAAGGGTCAGCAGTTCAGCAGCTTTATACCCACTGTTGGCTGTGATTTGGGAGCAGCATCTCAGTATAATCTTGTCAGTTAACAGATCTCTATTTGTCATGGCTTCATGTTTGCCCAGCCCGGAGGGTACGATAAAGATGTCGAAGCCCTTTCTTTCATCATCAAGTTGATGGAAGACTTGGTGGGCCCTCATATCCAGCTTGCAGAGATGGCCTTTTAAGTGTTGAGTATTTTGGAGGACACGTACGAAAGGATCCACATGAGTGCTCAACTTCCAGGATCAGTTGCAGACTTTGAGGATGGAGGAAAGTGACCCAACGCATGAGCACGTAGAAGGCTTCTATTGTGACAACTCAGGTCACTTTGCGAAGACAACCCCCGGGGTGGATTCAACCAAAAGCAGCAACACCCGGAAGCCTCCAAAAATCAAATCGCAATCTTCCCTGCAGAGCCTGGACAGCCTGATAGCAAATCACAATCTCCTGTGGCAGCCTGGACAGCCTGGAAACACCTGGAAACAGCTCCAGAACAGGACGCAGTCATCTGGCACAGCCCAGAGGACTGGAAGTGAAATCGCAATTTGCAAAGGACACCCTGGCTGAAATCACAATCTGCAATAGGCTCCTGGATCAGGTGTGATTTCCTCTGGCAGGCCCTGGATGCACTGGAACTGGCCCTAGCTGATGACGATTTTCCCTGGCAGGCTCTGGAAGCTCCTGGTGGATGGCGATTTTGCTCTAGCAGCACCTGGCAGGCTCTGGCAGCTCATAACTGAAGATCTGGTTCCTCTGGAACTGATTTTGGCTTTCCGAGCTCAAAAGAAGAGCTCTCTCCCTCTTTTTAGAACCTTGTGCTAAAAATAGCAATTTTTAATTGCACCACTCTTTTGGCCCCCTATTGCACACTTTGGCCCTAGGAATTAATTGCCTAGTAACTAGGCGCACATTCACTATTTCCAAGGGCCCACTAGGGAATTTTAATCCCCTAAGTCCTGCCCCATGGCCGGACCCTCGCGCCCCAGAGCTCAAGGCAGTCACACGCAAATACGGGAGTCACAAATCAAAAGTCCCATAATTTCACGTCCTCGTGACACTGAGGGTCATCCTTACCCAAGGTCCAACTCGGGCATCATGAGGGCTGCATTTGCACTTTCCTTTTGCTGCTATGATTTGGCTGGTTTCCTCCTCCAACTGCCCTTAGGAATGTTCTGCAGTTTTGCATCATTTCTCAGGATTCTTCCGGACTTGTGGGTGCTGCTGCAATTGTTATTTTTGCTACTGTTTTGTCCACCTGTGGGAGCAAGATTTTTGATCAAGGGCTTTCTTTTCGTGTACAAAATACCTGGTCTCTGCTGGAATCACCTTGAGTCCCTCGAATGCAATTGGATGATTATGTTGCTCAAGTATTGTACCAATGATCATTTGCACATCAAAAGTTTGGTTGGAATGTGGCAGGCAATTTTGGCGACCATTTTCACACACAACGGTGAAAGGCAATACTGACAACGAATTTTACTTCAATCTCTCTCTCATTCACTTTCACACACACACACACACACACTCTCTCTCTCTCTCTCTCTCTCTCTCTCTCTCTCTCTCTCTCTCTCCGTGCACACATTAGGGCCCAGAACCAAATTGGGCTGGACCACCCCCCAACAGCCCCCCCCCCCCCAGGTGCTATATTTTACAGATAAAAAGAGTTACAGAGTACAAGCTTTTGTGCAGCTCACAGGCTGCCTTTCCAACGTGAAAAATGAGAATACAATGGGGGATGAGATCCCCTCTCTTGGCAAGTGCCATGTGTCATCTTCCTAGCCATCACAAATTACATGCCACATAGATTGGCAGCTGTGGAGACTTCTAAGCTCTGGGTCACATGCTGATGTAGATCTCTCTTGGTAAGCAACCTTAGCTCTTAAAATTAAGCTACTTCAATCCCTCTTGGTACCTGCAACAAATTACTGAAGCACACCACCATGGCACCCATTAACCGTTAGCTTTTGCATGCAGAATAAACTCTAGACTAATCCTAGTCTTTGTGGGCATCCCCACCAAGCAAACCAAAGTGACGACAAAACATCAATTCTCTGGTTGACCGAGGTCAACCCTCTTTGACCATAATTAAGGGGCTTTGACCAAGGGCCATGGCACCTTAATTGTGACCAAATCTCTTCAACCGTGTTTGGAATATCTTGGTTGACTAAAGTCAACCTTCTTGACCTAAACCAACTCTCCCTGACCGAAGTTTGGCCTTCTTGACTGAAGTCAAGTGTCTTGGACCGAAGTCAATGCGTTGACCACTTAGAAGCACTCTTTGACCATAGTTAAAAAGAAATGAAGAACTCTTTATTTATGATCAAATAAATGGTCAACTTTGTAGTTTACTTGGATTATTTACAGCTTGGTAACACTGGTCCCACTGTGCAAGACCCAAGCATGGGTTTTAATAACTTCTATGTTCAACAACAAGTCAAAGGCTTTAAGGGCTTCCAGAGTAAAGCTGATGGCTGCTTCTGTCTTCACTTCTGGCAATAAACTTTGACCTGATCCTTGAAATGGTGAGATCTGGTTCCTTCTTATAATTGAGAATAATTTCGGTGCCACTACCGAGCTCTCAGAATGATGATTGTTGGCCGTGACCATGCCACCGTCAGAGTTGTGCTGCTGTCTACCCATGCAGAGTTCTTTAGGATGGCAGCTGGCTGTTTTTGTCTCCATGTTGATCTCAACATTTTGGTGAAGGAATGCTCCGTTCAAGGCAACTAATTCCTCGTGGTGGCCGGGTCCTCTTTGTTGTGTCATCGGACAGGTTGCTGTCTGAACTCCTAAACTTTGTCAATTTTGACCACTAGTAGAATTAGAACATGGTGGGAAATGATTGGGTTTCTTGGTGTTCTTCGCGCATTTGTGCAAAATCCCAAATAGGCTCATCTAGATGCAGCTAAAAGAGTTCCTAGGTGTCTCAAAGATACAAGGGATTATGGAGTCAAGTGTGATAGCTGAGGAAACCTTAATTTTTATGGCTTTACTGATACAGATTGGGCTTGTAGTGTGGATGACATGAGGTGTACAAGTCGTTTTTCCTTTAGCCTTGGCTCAACATCTTTGTTCTAATGCCTGCATGTGAAGGAGTTTGGTTCAAGAGCTTCTCTCAGAGATTGAGATTCTTTCTAGTAATCCTACAATACTTTATTTTGGCAACATCCAATAAACAAAGAACTAAATGTTTCATGACACGACAAAGCATATTGAAGTGTTCTATTCCTGGATCAAAGAAAAGTTCTCAGGCATGAGATAGACCTTGCTCATGTTATGGCATAAGAACAAGTTGCAGATATCTTCACCAAGCCACTTATCCTCATCAAATTCAGCTACTCTACAATCAGCTTGGTATTTGCGGACTCAATTACAACTTAAGAGAGATGTGTCGGTGGTGGCAGCTACTGAGTAGTGCGGAGGATGAGGGTAAGGATGAGCATGATAAAAGAATCAGCGCCAGGGAGCCACGGAGGAACGCATGATGCAGGAAAATTTACAGGGAATGGATGCTAGATGACAATATAATCGAGCCTATGGCAAAGTGGATGCAATGGATGAGTCCGGCTGACTTCGGCACCACTATTGATAGATGAGAGGGGAGTGATGGTTAGCTTGTGATTTATGTACATAGTTTTTCGGTTGCACTATATGCATGTAGTTTGTTTTGTCTTCTTTATCATCTTTGTTGCCATAATGCAACATTTTCACTTCAAAATGCCCTGTTTTTTTTCAAAAAAGCCTTTTTGCTCATGTAGTCTAATTTAAGAGGGGTGTTAAGGATGTGGTAGATTGCACTATACTGCTGCATTACCATCAAGCACATGGGAGCAACCCTTATCCACTGAGATGTATAAAATCCCTTTATATTCATTTTCTAATGTAGTGTACAGTTAATCATCTTATGGAGTGAACTCCTATCTCTTTCACCCCTATCTTCCAAGATTATAGTTCCAATGGTTGTGTCCCTGTATCGTGATATTTGTTGCACTTTGGCTCAACAATCTTCCAGTGTAGAAGCATTATCTGAGCCTAGATAGTAAACTCAACGGTATTGTTATGCAGTCAATACTTTAATAGATTTAAAAAGTAAGGGTTTGATTAAGTTCAGTGACTTTGCTTAAGCCAGTACTCTTATAGATAGAACGACCAAGGGTGCTATTCGAATTTGATTTACCTCAAATTTTAAGGATATGGTGTGGTTTGTTTTGATGTGGCATTAGATTGGAGTCATCTAAGCCGTGCTGGCCAGCTGGGACAAATTGAGTGCTGTGATATTCTAAGAATGCATGCATTTGTGTTTGTTTGTCTAATGTAGATATACCTCAAAGGTTTTGAGAATTCAAACATGTCATGTTACAAGGTTTTTTTGTCCTGTGTGTCTTCTGGAGATTAGATGCTGAAAATGATTCATTTGAATAACCAGACAACATATTTCATCTCATTATAATTTTTTCTTCTCTCTAAGACAATAGCAAATTGAAGGTTTAACACGTTTTATGCCCTGTTCTGTAGGGATTGAGCGTGAAATTGGAACGCTACAGCTGGAGGTAGGGATAATGTTGCATCCTTTGGTAGGTGTGCAAAAAACTTGTCCTCTGATAGCGCTATTTCTGTGTGTGGTTTCTTTTAGGAAAAGAAACTTGTTGCAGAAATCAAGAAGACGGCCAAAACTGGCAATGAGGTATTAGGTTCTCATGCAAAGTTCTTTTTCAGAGTTTTCTGTTTTGGTTTGATTATATAGTGAGCTTTTTCGTCCAGAAGTGTTTTCCTTCTTCTTTTGATTTGACTTCTTGAAAGTGTTACCTTGCTGCGACACTTTTCCAGGCTGCAACGAAAATTCTGGCAAGGCAGTTGATCAGGCTAAGACAGCAGATAGCAAAGTTGCAAGGGAGTCGTGCTCAATTGCGAGGTGTTGCAACTCATACACAGGTGGATCTAGATGCTTTTCTGAATATTGATATTTTTGTAGGTCTGAGCTGCGTGTCATGATTTCTAGCACTGTACCTTTTCTTTCCAGTTAGTATGTCACCCTTTATTAAAGTAAGGCTTGAAATTTGAGGACGTCTCTATTTACAGTTAGGCATAGCGAAACAGTTTGCCCAAGTGAACTTTGGTACTAATCCCTGATTGTATGCTTTTTTGAGTAGGCAATGTATGCAAACACTGCTGTTGGAGGGGCCATCAAAGGTGCAAGCAAGGCTATGGCAGTTATGAATAAGGTTAAGAAGCTCAAGTAGATAGATCCTGGACATTGCTGCATATAATATTTGGGCTATTGGCACTTGTTTTGAGCCTGGCAGAATTTTTTACAATTATGGAGTTTGGTGTAGTGGGATGATGAAATTAAGATGATTCGATCTTTGAAATCAGAAATGTGTATAAGCATTCGTTTTTATGCCCAATTTTGTGGGAGCTCTGTAACTGAAGACATTGCCCCCTTGTGTGTGTGGGCACACTGGGCAACTTGCAGAAAATGGAACCAGCGAAGCAGGCAAAAATCATGCAAGATTTTCAAAGACAATCAGCACAGATGGATATGACGGTATGTGAAGCAAACACAAATTTAATAATAATGAAATAGTTCTGGCATTTATGAGGTCAGGTCATACCATGTCTTCAAGCAAATAAATTTTGTTTACCAGATAAAGAGAATTATTGATGTCATGAGGGGTCATTTTGAGGATCTTTCACTTGCCAATCACCAGTGCGGCATTCTGGCTCACCTAAAGCAATGGGAACAGTGTTTAGGATCCTAGCTTACCAGAGAAAAATCTGAAATTTGGGATTTGTTATTCTTAAAACGAATTTTGGAATTATAAAAGCTGGACTTTATTGATCTCAACTTAATGTGGGAGCCATTAAATCAAGGATCGATAGTACTTGGAACACATTTTATTTTTGATGCAAGTAGTATGAAAAGTCCACCTCTAATGAGGAAATGTCATGCCTTGATTTATATGGACATAAATCTTTTAAAGGGGGAATGATGTTTCATTCTGAATAGGGTAACTTGGGGTTGGCATGCCTTAGGTTTGGGACTAGATGGATCGCATTATTGACTTGGAATTCAATCATAGTCTTGCCAACCGAGGAGTAGGGCTAGAGGTAGCATGGATTAGGACTAGAGGAAAACGTGTTAATCCAAGGAGAGCAAGCTAGGATTAGGACTAGAGAGAGCATGGATGAGGACTAGAGGTAGCATGGACGAGGACTAGAAGCCAAAGAATGTGCTAATCTAAGAAAAGCAAGCTATTTGGAGCGTTGCTTTTAATAAATAGGGATTTACTCCCAAGTCTTGCTTAGAGTGGCATAGAAATACAAGCTAGTGGGTTTATTGTGGGACCTGTCACCTTTGGGTAACATAATTCCCAATACAACTCCATGTTTTTGTTGTTCTCCTCTCACCCAAATCCCTTCAATAGCAGGTGATCACCTTACAATTATGTTATTGCCCATAGTCTTATTTCTTCTCAAACTTTATTATCTCCAATGGAAAATTTTGATAAAAGTATGTGGACAAGTTTGAAGTACTCTTGGGAGACAGTTGGGATGAGTTTCTGTGCCATTAAGAAGAAAGTTAGTTGTTTTTTTGAATGCACAAAACACCATGGTAGGATATAGTGCATGATTTGTTAATTCATTTGAACATTGTTACTACTTAAATTCTTGTTATGATGATATTGTGAAGGCCAAAGACATGAACCAAAAGGTATCGAGGCCAAATTGGCTACTTGTTTAGTAATTAAAACGCTTCCTTTGAGGTTCATCCCAAATGTAGGTACCTCCAGGTACTTCCCCTCCCCTCGTGCTGATCTGTCATTGGAAGAGCTATCTTAGCATACTGTTGGGTGAATCTTACATAAAATGTAGACAAACCTAAGAATATTTATAATTTCTTTGGGTTTGTCAGATGTAGCCATCCTAATCCTTAACTTTTCAGGATCCATACGAATCCCTTCTTGGGATATAATATGCCTCGATTACCGTACTTTGTTTGCAAATAATTCACACTTTAGCAAAAAGAGAGTTGTCTCTTAGCATGTTCCATATGCTTCTTTCTTGCTTTACTGCAGATAAGGGTATCATTTAGAAATACTACCAAGATTTCCTAAATATGGCCTCAAAACACTAATCATAACGGTCATAAATGTTGCTAGAGATTTAGTGAAACCAAATGGCATTCTTTAAATTGATATAAATTGATAGACCCATACCTAGTAGGAAAATATACTTCTTATTCTTTTATTCATACCTGGTGATATCCAGAGCTTAAATCAATTTTAGTAAATATTAAACCTCTTGAAATTGATCAGTGCAAGGCAAAGGATATTTATTTTTTATTGCGAGTTTATGTAAAACTAAATAATCTATGCATAAGCGCATAGTATCACTTTTTCTTTACTAGTAAAATTGGTGAAGACCAAGGTGAACTACTTGGTTGAATTTGATCTTTTCTAAAATATTCAGCTAGCTGTCTTTCTACGTCATGTCCTTGCGTTTGACTAAGCCTAGAAGGGGCATTACAAATAGAGGTAGATTCAGGAAATATATATTTTTTATGATCTACTCCTCTTTCAAGGGGTAAACCATCAGGTAAGAGAGAGAGGAAGATTTCTTTACACTCTCCATTAAATCATTGAAAAAAGCTTTATGCTTTTCAACAACATCAAATAAAAGCTTTCGTTTGTCAAGTCTAGAAGAAATACAGTTAGAGGCTGCTAAATAGGCAGCGTCCATTGACAATGGCAAGGCAATGGATGGACCTGCATAAGGTCTATTAAGGCCACAGTGCTGTAGTCTGTAGCAGTAGGTTGATGTGTAGCTGGGCGCTGCATAGACATGCTCTGGACTGCAGCAATAACGTAGAGGTAGACCACGGCTTATTGATAGCAGTACTGTAGTTATGGTGACTCTCGACAGCTCTGCTGCTGGAAGCAGATGAAGCGCTGCTGTGCAACCAGACAGGCGTAAATGTTATTTTCGCCATGACAGCTGCTGGTAATCTCTTTGAGCAATGGCATCAATCCGAGAAAACAAGAAGAAGAAGAAAAAGGGCGTGAGTAGAGAGACAGCACTCCTGTTTGGTGAATCGTTAGTCGCCTTAGGAAAGATAGCAGTAGCTTCCGTTGCAGTCCCATTGCAGAGCAATAGGGCCCCCTAACGTTCCCAAAAACAAAATTCTTGTATTCGCTGTGGAGTGGGAGTGGGAGTGGGGTAAAAGGCGCTTTGAGTGAAAATTCTAGAAGAGAGCTCTAGAGGGGAAAAGTGTTAGCGGCATTTAAAGGTTTTTTGCTAACTATATAAGGTGGAGCAGTAGGAAACAACGAAATCTGGCGTTTAGTCCGTTTGTGGAGCAGCCAGCATCTGCCAAAAATAGTGAAACCTCAGACAACAGCAGTGACAACTCCATCGACGTGCCCTCCGTCTCAGCCATAAGAAACAATGACGGAGAGGGAGTAGTTATAAGCAGAATACTTAGAATGATGGTGCTCTGATACCATGTAGAAACATGGTGGATAAAAGCAAGCTCACATGATGACACAGAGATCGAGGCCATTGAATCTGATAGGATTGAGGTTTTTCTGTAAAGCATTTTACAGGCTGGGGATGGCCTCATTTTATCTCACACATACCTCACACAGGAATCAAATTTTATCTAGACCTTATCTAGAGGCCATGGGTCACTTGACCTTGCGCACACAAATGTATGCTCTTGTTCGGTTATTTTGTAGCCAAGGTGGGGAAACTAGGCTCAGGTATGTGTGTTAGAGAGTTACACCCACTGTTGGGCGCTGATGATGTTGTGGGGATGCCATGTTAGCTAGACCTTGCTGTGAGTGGAGTTTTCGTGAGATTGAAACTACACTACGTGTTGTGCTTTAGAGGATGAGTTTGGGCATGCTCGTTGATTTGTATAGCTATATATTGGTTAAGAGTGTTTTGACATACATTCACAATATTCTTGATGTGAATTTTCTGGAATACAAACAAATTCCTTAGCAGAGTATATCAATAGCTTTGAAGTCCTACGGTTCACATCTGTATGATCTGAGGTTGACAATATGCAATAAACTTCTGAGAATAATAGTGGAACGGAAAGCACTGACTTTCCAAGGATTAATCAGACTGCATGGCATTTTGCAGACAGAGATGATGTCAGATTCCATTGATGATGCATTGGATGATGATGATGCTGAAGAGGAAACAGATGAACTTACTAATCAGGCAAGGCTCTTACTTTTTGTGCTTTTTTCAGCCTTTTAAGCATTTCATAATGGCTTAGACTTTTGCACAGCCTCAAGTTTGCAGCAGAATTGTATGTTCTGGTCTTAACAACTATTTTCATTTCTTTTTCATCTGTAGCCCTTGTGTATATACTTTCCTGAACCTGAATACTTAATTTTTGATGCATTCTAATATGATAATAAATGGATGGTCTTCTTATTTAAGTATCAACTATAAGATCTGCTATAGTTTGGTCTTATAAAGAGAACCTGTTTTGCAGGTGCTCGATGAGATAGGGATTGACATTGCTACGCAGGTCAGCAGAATTTACAAACATGGATAGTGTCTTGACATACTTGAAAAGCATGTAGAAAATGGGGACACTGATTTTTTATTTTTCAATTTATGCCTCAGTTGTCTTCGGCTCCCAAAGGAAAGCTTGGAAACAAAAGTGCTCAAGGTGCTGGCAGGTATTAAATCCAATCACAGAGATTTTCTGCCTGATTGTAATCTTTAATGATTTTATCACAATATGTCATAAGGATATCTTGCTCTTAGTGTCTAATACATAATATCATCTTTCCCTGGGTTTACCTTTTGGTTTGCAGTCTATGTACGCAATGGAGGCATAGAACATATAAAAGTCATTCAATAAGAAAAATGTTGAATTTTATATTTGAGGCAAGGCTATATGGAAAGGGGGGGCAATCTGTCCATACAGAGTCCCAGCTTCGAACCATCCGCGTGTATTGGCATACCAACATCTTTGATCACCTTCAACTACTAATGTCATTGATGTTGATAAGGCTAACCATGGTAGCCTGTGTCGGCTTGGACTCTAGTCCTTAACTTGGTAAAGGTATGTGATCACCTGGAATGCTGTGTCGAGCTATAATGGAGATGATGCCCCAAACTTAGGGAAACCACTTGAGCCCTGTCTACCGCTGATAGATTAGGTTCCCAACAAGGGCTGGTATACATGCCCGCTAGTCCAAGCACGGGGATCTTGGAAATGAGAGTCAAAGCACCACTGCTCAAGTCTAGCGAGTGTGGCATATCCCTTGCTCAACCGTGCCTGCATTGTTAGTCGCATTGTGAAAATCAAGCCCAAAAAAAAAACCCCTTAGGTATGTGTAGGATGTGACAACCTCGACTGGTAGTCCATCTAATGTGAACTGCTCTCTGTGCATGGCTGCTCGAGATATGTTGAAGATCATAACCTTGGTTTTATTAAGGGTGATCTTCAGATCGTGTGTCTTGTAGAAACTACGGGGTGCATCTATTGCTAGAGAGAATAGGACCACATCGTTTGCATAAAGGAGAACTTGGAGCAAGGAGCCGGTGAGAGAGTAGTCTGCTCCCCCTAGTGTCCCAATGAAGGTCTCAAGCTTGCTAGTGTATAGGCCAAACAAGGTTGGTGTCATGTGCACGGATTGGTATCCGACGTGTACTGGGTACACAAGACTAGCTCAGGTAGCCCGGGGGGGCTTAGAGCTAGGTTGGCTTGATTCTCGGGTTGAGTGGCAAGGGTAAGAACCAGTTAGAGGTCTTCGCTATTTTTGGCGCTTGGGGCTCGAGTCTATAGAAGGGGCCCAGAGGTTTAGTTCTCAGTGCGCCGAGGGGAGCAAGTCTCATTCCCAGGTGCTAGGTCTGATCCTGGATTGAGTTGCGGATGCGTGCTTGCATCATAGCGTAGCCCAAGGCCCAATCGCAGATCCCAGGCTTCACAGCGCCACCTGGTGGTATGGGACACTAGGCTGGTCAGGATCTGGTTGGGAGTTCATGCCAGTAGCTCAGCTCGTGGCTCGGAGGGGACATCTCCTGATTCGGGATCACATCCCGTAGATGTCATGGTTGGGTGGTGAGCAGCCTGCTCAGTTTCCTCACGTTGGTGTGTTCTTGTGTTTGCTTCCAGTACTAGGGACGTGTCAGTTGCTGTTCCGGAATAGAAAGATTTGTGTATGAGATGTTCTGGAACTTCAATCCAAGATTCTCTGGGAGTGTCATGATGCTCCTGTTGGAGCACTGAAAGGAAAGAGTAGAGTTGACACAAAATCAGAATACTTGCTTATAGAATGAAGAAGAAAGAGGTCCTTAAGTAGGCACCTCATACAAGGTCACTGACATCACTGATGACCTCAAAGCTCCACAATCATCTCCTCAATCTGCTCCTAGAGTCACTCAATCATCCTATGTGGCTTTTCCACCACCTAACTGTGCTTGTGGGCACCTAACTGTGCCTCTAGCACTCACACATAGAAACATAAGGTGTGCCTGAGGCATACACCTTGAGATATCCCAACAAACCCCCCCTCAAGGAAATGCCTCAGGCTATGTCAAGGATACATCTAGTCTCATAGTTTCTCATGCCATCTCATGGTGGTCAAGGATAAATCTATGGCTAGGTTCTCATGCTAGCAAGGGTTCCCTTGGGTGTAAGGTAAACAAAAAGGGATACAAACAGACCTTCCAATGGTTATCTCCCTTGCATGTACATGCACACAATGTTTGCAAGAGGTACCATGGAACAAAACATACACATGGCCTACATCATAAGGTGACCAGAGGTGTTTACAAAACACACACAACACAATAGTTTATTTTCATTCATTTTGGAGGACTATCCAGGCTGAGTACCTTGACATAAAAAGAAAAGAGATCTGGAGCATACATAGAGATGATTTAAAATGCATAATCTTCATGGGATGCCTCATCTTGTGGAGGCTCATGAACTGTAAGTAGATTTGCATTTTCTGTCTTTGCTTTGTCTCTGAAAAACTTCTCACTATGGTTGTTTTTGCCACAGTGCTTGCATGGATTTACTTTGAAGCAGTCCTTTGAAAGGTGATTTGTCTTTCCACAGTGATTGCAAGGAGAATACTTGCCCTTCTGGAATTTCATAACATAAGCAGTGTCATTGCCTTTCCTTAACTCCATATGTCTTTCTTCTTCTTAGAGAGCTGAGATAATGCCTTCAAGGTTTGGATTGGGAAGATTCTTCAAAGTGCTCACAATGTGATCAAAACTTTCAGGCATACTCTTAAGTAGCACTGCCATAGCATCATCAGGGGTGATAGGAGAGTTGATAGAAGCTAACTGAGTCATAAGACTCCGCATATAGTTGACGTGAGCAGCTAAAGTAGTATCACTTGTCATCTTTAATTCAAAGAAAGAGATTTTAAGTGATAGTTTAGATATGTGAGAGCTTGCACCAAAAATCAAGTCTAGCTTCTGTCATGCTTCCGATGGAGACTCCAAGTCAGATATATGATGTATGTAATCATCACCCAAAGCTAAAGCAATTATACCATATGCTTTTTCTTCTCTTGCTGGATCCCTTGCCGGTCGTGTCGGAGTTGAAGATTCTCCAGCATTTGAGGCCGTAGAAGAAGCGGTAGGAGTAGGTTTGACAGGTCCCCATAAGTTCTCCCGCATCAATGCAAATTTTACCTTCATTTGCCATGTATGGAAGCCCTTTCCATTGAACTTCTCAAGATTATGTAAGGTAGCCATGAGAGGGTCTAACCCAGATATGGGCAGTGTCTGTCTCTCTTACAAGTGATATATGAGCAATAAAAAGGTAATCTTTTCAAAGAGTAACAATCTTGAAATGCAAGATGTCTAAGCAAGAAATGACCAAGTAGATGTTAGAAAAATGAGCATAGCAGACTGAAAATAAATCTTGGTCAAACTATCAGTCAAACTTTGACTGTCCAAGGTCAAACTTAGACTTGCATAGTCAAGCTTTCATGGCCAAAGAGGCAACTCAGAAATCTGCTCCAAATCGTTATGCAAAGGTCAGAATTCAGAGGGCTTTTGTACTGAAGAGAAAGGTAAATAGGTAGAGCTTCTCCCTCAGGAAGGAATTGCGCAGAAAACGGCCACGTCGCCCAGCATTGTAGAGGATATTTGGACTGGTTTTTCGTCGAAAACTACCCGAATACTGCTCCAAAAGAGCTCAAACTTGATGAGCAGGGAGGTCGTGATGTCGCCCAGCTCCCTCTGAGAGGAAATCGACAATGTAGCTCTCTACAGTGAGAACCAGGAAAAAGATCGTCGCGGCTTCCTGAGACAATGCCGCCCAGAAGATGGCGAGATAAGTCGTGTAGCTTGTTCTGGAGGTTCGCCCTGCCCTTGGGAAGACTCTCCTGAAGGATGAGATGGTGAGAATGCAGGTTTGAAGAGAACTTGCACTTCCAAAATCGACTTTGGAAGGGAAAGTGGAAGATGAAGGTGAAGAAGAAGATGATGATGTGGCACCTAACTAGGGCTCAAGGAGGATCAAATGGCTCTGATACCATGTTGGAGCACTGAAAGGAAAGAGTAGAGTTGACACAAAATCAGAATACTTGCTTATAGAATGAAGAAGAAAGAGGTCCTTAAGTAGGCACCTCATACAAGGTCACTGACATCACTGATGACCTCAAAGCTCCACAATCATCTCCTCAATCTGCTCCTAGAATCACTCAATCATCCTATGTGGCTTTTCCACCACCTAACTGTGCTTGTGGGCACCTAACTGTGCCTCTAGCACTCACACATAGAAACATAAGGTGTGCCTGAGGCATACACCTTGAGATATCCCAACAGCTCCTAGTGCTGGACATCCGGGTATACATCGGACTCTCTCTTGTGAAGCATACCTTTTATTGGCCTAAGATGCGTGCAGTTCTTGAAAACTATGTGGTAGGTTGCTGGGTTTGTCAGGTTACTAAGGCAGAACGCCTTAGAAGTGCGGGTTTATCACAGCGATTACAAATTCTAGGTAATAAATGGGAAAGTATTTCCATGGATCTTATTACTCATGACTCCATTTGGGTCATAGTTGACCGTCTGACAAAATGGCTTGATTCTTACCTACTAGAACAACTATTTCAGCTGTTCAGCTGGCTCACGAGTTTGTGGACCACTTGTTTAAGCTGTACGGTTTGCCCTCTGACATAGTTAGTGACAAGGACTCGAAGTTTACAAGTAACTTTTGGACACTTGTTTTTGAGAAGTTAGAAACTACTCTAAGTATGAGTTTCTCAGATCATGCACAATCCGATGGCAGTACGGAGAAGGTCAACCAATTGGTTGAAGATATGCTTTGGGCATATGTTTCCAAGAGACAATCTTCATGGGAAGATTATCTGCCTAGGATAGAATTTGCTTATAACAGTGCAAAGCATTCGAGTACTGGTTACAGTCCTTTTATGCTTATGTACGGAATTCAACCTAAGTCACCAGTTATGGTTGGGTTAAAGGGAATCCAAAATGATGCTGCAAAGACCTTCTTGCTAGACATGTAGGAAATGTTGCAGTTTGCCAAGGAGTCTATTAGAAGTGCCCAAGATCGGGACAGATTTTATGCTAATAGACATCATTCACCTAGAGAGTTCTCTGAAGGAACGATGGTATATTTGCGAATTCCTAAGGAATCCAAGAGCCTAAGTACTGGTTTGGTTCTGAAGTTATCCCCCAGATACTGTGGTCCGTTCAAGGTTATTAAAAGAATTGGACCAGTTGCATATAGAATAGAATTGCCTCCTGATGTTAAAGTACATCCAGTATTTCATGTAAGTAGACTGAAAGAAGTATTGGGTGTAGATGGTCGACTTGTTTCTCCTCAAGAAATAATAGAAGTTACAGATTTGACTTTTATTCCACACAAACCTGAGTGTATTCTTGAATTTCGCGAAAGACAGATTCGTAATAGAACTATCACGAAATACAAGATCAAGTGGAAGGATCGTGTTGAGGAGGATGCAACATGGGAGACATTACAGAGCCTCCAGAGGACATTCCTGGGTTTTTTGGCGAACTTAGGAGTGAGTTCTTAGAGGAGGGGAAGTATGTCATGTGCACGGATTGGTATCCGACGTGTACTGGGTACACAAGACTAGCTTAGGTAGCCTAGGGAGGCTTAGAGCTAGGCAAGCTTGATTCTCGGGTTGAGTGGCACGGGTACGAACCAATTAGAGGTCTTTGCTATTTTTGGCGCTTGGGGCCCGAGTCTATATAAGGGGCCCATAGGTTTAGTTCTCAGTGAGCCGAGGGGAGCAAGTCTCGTTCCTAGGTGCTAGGTCTGATCCTGGATTGAGTCGCGGATGCGCGCCTGCATCATAGCATAGCCCAAGGCCCAGCTGCAGATCCCAGACTTCACAGCACCCCCTGGTGGTATGGGACACCAGGCTGGTTAGGATCTAGTTGGGAGTTCGTGCTAGTAGCTCAGCTTGTGGCTCGGAGGGGACATCTCCTGATTCGGGATCACATCCCGTAGATGTCATGGTTGGGTGGTGAGCAGCTTGCTCAGTTTCCTCACGTTGGTGTGTTCTTGTGTTTGCTTGCAGATCAGAGGTTTTCGAGAGTACTGGGGACGTGTCAGTTGGAGATAACGGCCAACCCGTTTGACCCCAATAGTGCTCATAATGTCCTCTCTCTCAACACGTCTCGGGCAGCTTACCTTTAAGAGCAGTTCAGTTTCGATGGGGCAGCAGTGGAGATTGTTGCATCTTATTAGTACTCAAGAGTTATCTTTTCAGGCTCAATCCTCATGATAAGATGAGCTATGCAGGTTTGACTGAGTAGAGGGTATGCCACACTTGCTAGACTTGAGCGTCAGTGCTTCCAGTCCCACACTCAAGAACCTAGGACTAGGTTTCTCTCTTTGACCCTCTTGTTCACCTTGCCATGATGTATGGCAGCCCCTTTTGTGGCTGAGATCTATTTGAGACAAATGGGTCTCGAGTTCAAAGACTAGTCTACTTTTTAGGCTCTTTGGTTGGACTCGGCGTCTTACCAGTTTATTGAAATCGTGTTTGTATAGCTCTTTTGTAGCTTCTCTTATTTCTTGGGATTTAACTGCCATTTTCTCTCACATTCCCTCCTCGGCACTGCGTCAAATATCTTCTTCGCATCCTTGAAGCAACAATATTTCCATTTTTCTTTCCCGTATAGTAGGAGTCGTCATCTCTCATCTCTCTGAAACTAAAAGTACTTGCTTCCATCTAGACCCTTTTCTCTACTCTTGCTTTCCTCTTGTATTGTCTTCAAATTTTAAGTATTTGTAGGAGAAATGATTTTCATATCTTTCTCTTCAAAGTTCAAATGTGCAATGCACCTTTTTATGGCATGTTCCAATGATCACAATCTTAGCTCTGCCATTTTCATTGGCATACTTGAGAAATGATAAAATCTCTTTGATGCATTTAATTGACATCCTTAGCAAGAATAACCACACCATTTTGAATGTAGTCTCTAGTAAGTTGGACTATGTGCTTGCTTCCATATATGAACTTCACAGTTGGGGAGAGAGGGCATCCTTGCTTGATCCAATGTTGCTGCTTATGTAAGCTCTTTGCTTGGATTCCGTACTATCCACTAAGTGTCTTGTCAGGTGTTTGTATAGCTCATACTTGGCTTCTCTTAGTTCCTTGGGGTTTTAACAGTGTCATTATTTCCCACATTCCCTCCTCGGCACCGAATACCTTCTTCAAATCCTTCAAGCCACAATATTTTCAATTTTCTTTCCGTTTGCTTCTTCTAAGACCCTTATGGTCATGAGATGATCCATTCTCGAAAGCTCAAGTCTAAATCTTGACCTGGCTCCATTGTAGGCCATTCTATGGGCTATCCCTTATTCCTTGGTATGTGCCTTGTAGGCCTAGTTATAGTCAGTCAGGACTATTGGTACAGTTAGTACATGTACCACCTAGGTTGGGATACTTAGTCCAGTTAGGGCAGTTAGCCCTAGGGTTTTGTTATGTTGGTTTTTGGAACAGCTGCTGCACAGGAGACTGTCTTTCGGTGCATTAAATGCTTTGATGCTTTTGGACAGACCTGTTTCGCCCACACGTGACAGTACCGAGCTTTTACAGCCTGTACGGACTTGTTTCGCCCACACGTGACTGTATGGAGCATTTATAGACTGTACGGACCTGTTTCGCTCACACGTGTGACCTGTACGGCTGAATTCGGGACTGTAAAGACCATTTACTGCTGCTGCTTTGCTGTACGGACCTGTCTCGGGATCTGTGCTGGCATTTTGAAGCGTCAGCTGAGCTGACTTGCTCATTTGGTGACCTGCTGCTGCATTTTGAACAGCCTACATCCACCGACTTTAGCTTTGGAGTTTGTTGCTCTCATCTAGGAACCTCTTCTTGCTCTCATTTGCTGGTTTTTCACTTTGGGTTGAGAGCTTCTTACCTCTGGTTGCTGCTACACTCATTTCGAGGTCTTCTCCTCCTTGTGGGAGCACATAATCTTGCTGTAATTCCACTTTCCAGCGATTTTTGGGCATCCTTGATTGGCCATCTGCTGTCCCTTTCATCTCTCCTTCAAGGCAGATTATTTGTGCTCGCATTTGGAGCTCTTTCTTTGCTGCATTTTTGGGTCTACATCACTTGCAGGTACCCCTTGTGACAGAAAAGCTTTGAAGCTTGTGCAGAAATTTGCTTTGGTTTTGGGAGAGTGTCATTCCCTCATTTGCTTGTTAGATTGGTGCCTTTGCCTTGCATTTTTGGCACTATGGCTAGCAGCAAAGATGATCTTTTTGGGATGCTTGGGGCTGATGACAAGCTTAATGGCACCAATTACCCCATGTGGTCATACATGATGGGACATGTTTTGGTTGCCAAGAATTTATGGCATATTGTTTCAGGTTCTTAGGCCAGGCCTATACGTAATGCCACTTCTGATGCTGCACCTACTACCTCGGGTTCTTTTTCAGGTGATGGGTCTTTAGGTGATGGTTCTAATGATACTTCTAGAACCCTTGCAGCTACTGTTACATGTGCTTTGCCTCCTACACGAGCAGATTCAGCGGGATGGTCGTGATACCAAAGCACATGCCTTGATTGCTCTTTCAGTGAACGGGTTATTATCCCTCACATCCGGTCTTGCAAGACAACTAAGAAAGCATGGGATCGGCTTGCATCTTTGTATCAGGTGTGAAATGAGGCGACGGCTGCCTATCTCCGCAAGCAGTTGAAAGATTTGAAGCTTGATGAGGGTGGGAACATGGATGCCTATCTCACTAATGTGAAGGATTTGAAAGAGCAATTGGCCAACATTGATGAGATTATGTCTGATTCTCAGCTTGTTTCTAATACCCTTTGGGTTGCTTGATTCTTATTAAGGCTTTGCTACTATATTGAGGTTGGTTACAGGGGGTAATGCCAATCATTTCTCATTTGACCAGCTGGTTGCTCTTCTTCTTCAAGAGGAGCAAAGTCGTGCGAATCGCAATGCTTCTATGACTAGTGATCAAGCCTTTGCTTTCCAGCACAAACACAAAGGCAAAGGCAAGGTTTCAGCTGGTAGATCCCCTCATTCCCATGCTGATCATTCACATGGTGCCTCTTCTTCAGGGGATAATAAAAAGAAAAAGAGATGTACTTATTGCAGGAAACCTGGGCATGATATTTCTGAATGTAGGAAGCGCATTGCATTTGAAAAGAAGAAGAAAGATTTTGGTCTTGCAGTATTTGGTTTAACACGAGCCCGCTAATTTTGCACAAGTTCGGCATTGGGCTTTCTTGGTTACATGTCAATATAATCCTGATGTTCATGATGCTTGCATCGCAGTTTCAGATATTCATGATGCCTAGTTCTTTGATAGTGGTGCTAGTAAGCACATCACTTCTTGCCGGAAGTTATTCAGCTCATTAGAGCATACATCTCAGGGGGGCAGTGTTACATGTGCCAATAATGAAACATATACCGTGAAAGGTATGGGACAAGTTGCTCTTACTTCTGTCTCTGGTGGTGTTGTCACTCTAGAGAATGTGCTTTATGTTCCAGGCATTCGCAAAACCCTCATTTCTATTTCAGCCATGTGGCTTTCAGGTTCTTTTTGTGTTAGGTGTACAGTGTATGCTGCTACACATGCCTTTACCATGGTCTTGACTGGCACATTGACGAGAGGTCTTTATAGACTTGATGCTTATGACAGATGTTTGGATGATGATGCTGCATTTGCAGATGCACATGCCTTTGCTCTTGATTCTACCATGGCGAATACCCATTTGTGGCATGAGAGGTTTGGACACCTCAAATTTGGAGCTTTGGTGAAGTTATATAAGGATGGTATGGTTGTTGATCTTCCCAAAATGCATATGCCTTCAAAGCATGTTTGTGAACCATGCTTGCTTGGTAAGATGCACTGTGCTGTGTTTCCCAAGGATGGGCGAGTTGGTGCTTCACACAAGCTTTATCTGGTTCATAGTGATGTTTGTGGACCCATGAGGGTTGCAGCTCTTGGGGGCTTCTATTATTTTGTCACTTTTATTGGTGACTTCACCAAGTATGCTTGGATTTTCGCCTTGAAATCCAAATCTGAAGTTTCTTCATGCTTCAAGCACTTTATTGCCTTGGCTGAGAATGAGAGTGGGCTGCACATTGCTCACCTTAATACAGACAGGGGGGGTGAATACATGTCAAAGGAGTTTGCTGATTTTTTGGCTTCCTGTGGCATACATCATCAATGCACAGTGCCTTATACTCCTCAACAAAATCCCGTGGTTGAGCGGAAAAGTAGGTCAGTGATGGAGATGGCCATGTGTATGTTGAAAGGCAAAGATTTGCCTAACAAGTTGTGGCTGGATGCGGTCATGTGTGTTGATTACATCTTGAACAGATGTCCCACAAAGGCATTGCAGACTATCACACCATTTTGATGTCACAATCCAAGTAAAATGGACAGCTTTTGCAACGTTTTCAGTTTGAGGATTGCAAGCTAGTATCCACACCATTAGAGCCTGGTTTTGACTTCTCTTTTGAGGATGGCAGCGGTACATGTGATGTCACTCTCTTCAGTAGGTAGTTGGTTGTTTGATTTACTTATGCCATACGAGACCTGATCTACAGTATGCTGTCTCACAGTTAAGCAGATACATGCATAGCCCATCTATGCATCATTGGCATGCCGTGAACCGTGTTTTCAGATATCTCAAGGGCACACAGCATTTAGGCCTTCTTTATGGGGCTGATACTTCACTTGTCATGCATGGATTCACTGATAGTGATTGGGCTGGTTGTTCAAACACTCATGTGTCACATAGTGGCAACTGTTTTATGCTTGGTACTTGAGTACAGTTGCCACTTCTAGCTGTGAAGTTGAGTACATAGCAACTTTTACAGCTATAGTGGAGTGTGTTTGGTTTCAAAAGCTACTTTCAGATCTTTATGCATGTCAAACTGTTCCTACCGTCATCTTCACTGATAGTCAGAGTGCTTTGGCTGTTGCACGGAATCCTGTTTTCCAAGCATATTGAGGTTCACTATCACTATGTCAGAGAGCGATTGTTAGTAGGTGATATTCAGTTGTCTTTTGTTCCCATTGAAGACAACTTGGTAGATCTTTTTACGAAGGCTCTATCTCGACCTAAGTTAGAGGCTTTTCGGCA
Source organism: Dipteris shenzhenensis (assembly GCF_047967505.1). Classification (NCBI taxonomy): domain Eukaryota; kingdom Viridiplantae; phylum Streptophyta; class Polypodiopsida; order Gleicheniales; family Dipteridaceae; genus Dipteris; species Dipteris shenzhenensis. Next base: position 25,703,206 of record NC_141626.1, on the reverse strand, counting down.
AGCTTTAAACTTGATACCTTTTGTAACTTGATCTGTTGTACTCTGTACAGTCATAGGTTGCTATATCCCTATAGGACGAACATGTGCGACCATGACATTAGATGCTCAAGTATCCTGAGCCATGTTCAGGATACTTCAGTCCATACCATGGAGGGGGGTTTGTAGGCCATTCTATGAGCTATCCATAGGTGCCACATATTCCTTGGTATGTGCCTTGTAGGCCTAGTTATAGTCAATGAGAACTATTGGTACAGTTAGTACATGTACCACCTAGGTCAATTAGGACACTTTGTCCAGCAGTTAGCCCTAGGGTTTTGTTATGTTGGCTCACCCTTGAGCCTCCATAGTTGTTGTTGCAGCATTTTCAATACAACAGCTCGTTTTTGGCTCTCACTCATTTTTAAGCTTCCATTGCTTGCCATAGCCAACACCCATTTTCCTCAGAGTCCATTTATTGATCGTTTACTTTAGTATGGTGCCACATAATTTGGATACAAGTCTTCCCTTTGCCTGTAGATATGTGTATATGCGTGAGAGCATATGTTTATGCTATGGTCTATACCCTTCCTTGGCACTGATGACATTGGTGGGGATGTCATAGCAACTAGTCCGTGCTATGACTGATGGAGGTGGGGATTCATGGTAAAAACATTGTGGGTAATTGCTAGAGGTTAAAAATACATTGTTTGTTTTGTTTTTAGATTATGGTTTTGGGCATGTTTTTGCATTCATCTCTCTCTCTCTCTCTCTCTCTCTCTCTCTCTCTCTCACTCATGTTTAGGACTTTGGGTTTCCATTTGTACTCGCCATGTTTGTTTGTTGATGCTCGCTTAGTGGCTCCATTCTCAGCTCAGTGTATTAGTTTCTTTATTAGTCTCATAGACCCTTTGGTCTTTAGAAGACTTTTAATAGAATTTCTTTCTTTCTCTCTCCTGGCCATAGCCAAAAGACTATAGCGGGCCACGCATGTTGACAGCCGCCAGCGTCCCGTTACATGTTTGATGCCACCACAACAGCCTCACATGGCGACTTCTTAGGATTGACGCCTCGCCTTAGTGAGAACTCATCATAGGCATTGATGCACGCTTAGCGGCTCCACCTCTCAGATCATTGTATCAGTTAGTCTTATAGACCCTTTGGTCTTCTAAAAACTCCACGTATCCAGGCTCCATGGTGGCTCTCTGATGAGATGCAAAGAGCTCACGTATCTGCATCTGTCGGGCTGTTTCCCGTGGTGGTGGAGGTTGTGGTCACTTCGATCTTTGGATCCGATGGGCTATGTTAAGGGTGACGCGAGGTGGATCCAATGGGCTATGTTAAGGGTGACGCCTCGCCTTGGTTGATCTCCCTTGAGGAGAGCTGAAATAGGTCGAACCTCGATCGTGTGTGCTCTGGTCACTTATAGAAAATGCTCCTGTGTCTCGAACGCCCCCATCGTGCACAACTTGCAAGTCCGCTGCTCTCTGGGTATGCTTGCAACTCTCCCTGCCTCGATCCTCAGCTTATGAGACGAGACCGCATCTGTCCGATGGTAATCCTCAGCGCGTGTGAGACTCCTGTGTCCTCGAGATACTGAGGTCTGATGATGAGCCCATCCTTTGATACTCTCAGGAAATGGTCATAGTAGAGCTGGGTCTTGGTGGGGAACTCCTGGTCCCCCCCCCCCAAAGTGTCAGATGCGTGGAGCTGAAGGAGATCTAACCGTATGATGCTGTTAATCTCATCCCGTGGGATCAACTCGGGCGGTGCATCCATGCTATATTGAAACGGGGGAAGCCGGTCCATCTGAATGCCGTGATTGGCAAACCATGCGGTGATGCGTGCATACCATGCTGTTCCGACCCATATCTAAAATACCCCCAGGCTGAGACTAACCTTCGGGCTGGGCTAGGGGTTCAACCGAGCTTGGGGTTAGGGAAAGGGAAGAAGGCTTTTGGTGGCACCTCGAACTGAACCCGAACTTGTGCTGGAGCTGACCTTGCTGGACCTGCGCTGGAGTTAGAGCTGCGAAATACTTCGAACTGAAGCAGGACCCTGCTGCTGTGTGAAGGTCTTCATATGGACATAAGCTTGTCTTGGCGGTGGCATGACCTGAAGATGGGAAGGTGGTGACCTAGTTCGATTTGCTTCTGAACTGCACGGGCTGTGTGTGTGTCTGAGAGAGAGAGAGAGAGAGAGAGAGAGCCATTGATTTCTGGTTTTGTGCAGGTCCGAGGTTGACGAATTGGAGCAGCGATTGGCAGCTTTACGCAGCTAAGGTGAATGCATGATGAATGCGTCTCATGGCAGAAACTAGGTACAAAGTAATTCTGTGCTGTCGGATGCTAATAGATTTGATCTGGAGAAAAGGAGAGGGTTTACATTTCCTACATGTAATATTCGTGCCTCATAAATACCTGATGCATTTGCTTTTTGTGTTATGTAGACTGCCTGCCTTGTTTATGAAAGTCACAAGCAGTACTGATATCGTACAATTTATGCTCCAAGTTGGGCTTGGGAGTAGTTGAAGAAGTCTTTTGAGCCCCTCAACAAAGCATGTAGTGAGAGATGAAGATGCAACTGGGTGGGGCCTAACCCTATATGAAGTCAATGCATGCAGTGAGAGTTGAAAACACAAATGAGTTAGGCCTAACCTGAATCCATATGAAGTCCATGCAGTTGAAAGTTGCTAGTATTTAGGTGAATATAACTGCTTGTGATTCATGGACTGTCAGTATGCTTGATTTCCTGAAGTTTGTTTGGCGGAAGGCAACAGCTCTGACTCAACCTCAATGTGTAAGCTTTTTTAAAATTGCTATACCAATGTATATGCCTTCTTCATCATGTGAATCGGGGTAAACAATCATGCCGTTTACATGGATTCCTATTGAAAGTCTCGCATACGATAGTTTCGACAGGAAAATTCATCTATGTAGTAATAACCCTGAAAATAATGTTGTGGAAGAAAGGATAGCATGGCTTGGTTTTTGTTTTTGTTTTCTTTATTGTTTTCTTTAGAGTGGCTTTAACATAGGTAGGGTAGAGTACAGGTGTTCAGCAATGGCCTCGCTAATATATTGAATCTCTTTAGAGGGATGTAAGCTTGGAGGCCAGCCAAACATTGGCTGAAGTCTAGCAATTTTGCATTCAATAATGGATGAATGAAATTGACCTTTTGCTACTTACTCACGTGGCTTAGCAATTTGCATGCACAGTCTCTTTTTGGAATGTGAGCATCCCTTCTCTATATGGCCCTCAAAGTACCAGAGGTCCGTAATATATCCACTAAGAGATTCTTGATGTTGTACTCATGAGATGTACATGTTTCAAATTTTAAAAATGCTCTGTTTACTTTGTGTTTACAATTGAATAAATGACCTATTTTCACATGTATCGTAGCCATAGGAAAGAAGCAAGAACTAGGCGTTCAATGACGGAGCATGAAGAGAGACCAAGCACAAAGTGCACAAGACGAATGCCAAAAACAAGAATTACTTCCAAGAAATGCACTTTTATAGGCCTAGGGATATGTCCCTTATGCCATGCAGTTTGACTTTTATAAAAGTGCTTCTCTTTCTTTCTCCCTCTTCCTCTCCCCAACCATTGATCTCTTTCAAATGATTTTCTCCATCCTTTTATCTTATGCTCGATTATCTTAATTCTAACCTTTTGTGATACATTTATGCTATATTGGAATACCTTATATGTTCATTTTTTCACTCATCATTAAACTCTTATTTTATGTGTGTGTGTGTGTGTGACATTTTCACTAAAAGAAAAGTGTGTGTGTGTGTGACACCTCCTCTCAAGGACAATTTAAGGATGGTGAAAGATTTATTGTTGTATCAATGTTGGATATCTATACTTGTGATGTTGCGGCGAAGTTCTTTTTTGCTTCTTTCAAGCAAGGATGATCTTTGATGATGTTGAAATTACTGCTTTAATTATATTGATGTTGGATCATCCGCTTAATGCTTTTGTCTTACTTGCTTCTTTGATTGTATCTTATAAACTTTGTCTATTTTTGCCTACTTAATGAGTCTTAACAATTTATTGATGCATAGAGGCAAAAAATAATTATCATTGCATTAGATTCAATGCTTGTATCCAAACTTGCTATAGCATGCATTTGTGTTTGAAGCTTATAAACTTTTGAACATGTTTTATTTGTAACTATCTCCCCATATCATACTAACTCGAGAAATGATTTTAGGTTGGCTAGCTTCTTTCAATGCCATATTGACTTGACAATTGGTGGAACTCTCCTCTCCTAGCACTTCAAATAACGAAGGAGTCTTGTCCAAATAAGTATTTTTGTCTATGGATAAAAGCACTTTTAAAACTAGCTACGATTTGGAAAAGCATTAATGGTTGTATTAGTTCTATCATTATGGATTTGCTTCAATCTTTCAATAGATTGATCATAACTTTCACATGTTTTAAATGGGAATTTTTTCTTTTCGTGATCATAGCTGTTTTAATTGAGTTAGCAACATGACATTTTTTACATTTTCCTATGATCTTTATATCAAATTGTGTCAACCACGGTCTTTTATTGCACTATGTACAAAAATGTTGTATTCAAATTGTTATAAATAGAGGATTTATTTTAAGTATCTATTTTTTTGAAATTGCATTTGTAAATGAGATTTATGTCCAAATAGATTTCAGCATGTATATTTTGTTGTGTCAGTATCATATACAATTTTGGTTGGTTTCTCTAGTCCATTTGTCTCAACCTTCCAAGGTGTATCTCACACATATTTCTTATGTATTGCATTTTATCTTTTGCACAATCACATACACATTGAAATTTAGCTCATTCATATTTTTAACTTATTTCTTTTTAGTGTCTTTTCTCTTCCATGTATATGGTTGTTGTAGTGCTCTTGATTATTGCATAGTTCACAACAAAATGGATTAAATTCAAGACTTTGATTTTCACTCTCGGGCCGATCCACGAGACCCCTTTTGCTCACAACTTGAATTTTCACTCTTGGGTCGATCCACCAAGCCCTTTTTGCCTTAAAAAAAAGGATTGGTGGATCGACCCGCGAGTGAAAATTCTCTTTATGCTCGCCCAAAATAAAAAGGACTTGAATTTTCAATTTGTCTATCTCATGCATTTCAAAAAAAGCCTTCAAAGTGTATCTCATGCTTCCTTCCTTTAAACTAATATTGGAGTGTTTATTTCATATTCCATTCTACCTTGCATAATTTCACACTCAAAATTGGGACATGGTTTCTTATGAACATCTTAGCATATCTTCTTCCATACTTAATATTGTTGTGATGTGCTTGACTCTTGCACTAATTCACAATAAAAGTCATGAATGCCAATACTTGAATTTTCAATTTGGCGCCATTAGTTTGGTTTTCATTGGTTTTAGTTTTTACGTCTTATCTTCTTCTAGTTAATGGTTTGTTTGTTAGTTTATTAGAATGTCACCTTGGCTCTAATTTTTTGTTTTCATAGATTTTGTATGTCTTTAGTTGAACTATATGCTATCGTTCAAAAATTAGTTTAATCAATCTGCATCTTCAAGGATTGGGAAAAATTATTTTAACACCGAATAGGGTTGGATACCACACATCTAAAGGAACCCAAAAAGTGCCATCATGCTGGTCAAGATGCGTATTTAGTAAAATCCATGCTTTATGGTGCTAATGGTCCAAGTAGCCTCGATGTTGGCTAAATAATGTGCTCTCTACTCCCCTTGATGCTAATGGTTTTGAGAGACACCCACCACTTTGTTTATGCATGTGAGTTCCCTCTTTGGCATTGGATATAAATTGGCCTTGGGCAACATTTAGCAACAAATGTATACCTATGTACATGAGAAAATCCTTCTAGAGGAAAGGAGATTCTAAAAATTGCTCCAAAACATTTGGCACCATATTGGCCTTGACAACATTTAGCGACGAGTATACCCATGTACATGAAAATATCCCTTTTAGGGGAAGGAGGGTTCTAAACATCTTGCTTCATAACATTTTTTCTCTTGTTTTTTCTAGAGCAATGCCAACTGCATATGTTTCAACTCTTTTGATAACTTTGTTGAAATTATGTTTTTCACACACCAAAAATTGGCCTTCGTAATATGTTTTTGTATTCTGAGGTACTCTTGTTGATAATAAAAACTATCCACGAAAAATGATTAAGAAAGGTGCCAAACCCATACAAGATCACTTTTTGTCATCCTTTTGAATGTCACATTAACAATACCACCAATTAAACAATTCTTAAATATTTAAATGAATAAGTGATACAGATCCCCATCCATATAAACGAGTTTTCATCCCATTTTATCTAGTTCATTTGCTATAGAGGATTCTTCCTATATTCAGATTGAGGATGAGGATGGCAATTGGAGCTCATTTTTTGTGCTATCTAACTTTGATTTAATATAGGGAGGATAGAAAGGAATGGTGATGGGTTTTAGGTTCCTTTTCTATTGATGATATAATTGATCCATCACTTGCATGCTTATTATAGACTATATTCATATGGGCCAGTATATTAGTAATTGCTATGGTGATTACCAATTGCACTACATTTGTGACTTCTTTAGGATAAATATGAAGATGATGTGCTACGAGAATGGATTAAAGACATACATTTGTTGTCTAATATTTTTTTGCAATACTCAAGGGTGCCTTGTGGGTAATTTGTGTACCACTTTAATCATACATATGGAGGACTGTGAATTATGGGAAATGCATAGAATCGTTCTACTATTATCACATTGGATAGATTCTCCTCATGACATCCATAACAAGTCTCTAACAATGGATTTGAATTGAGGAGATGCATAGAAAATTGTAACTTGTTAAGGTTCTCACCCTTTCCTTTTAGTTTATTAGCATTGAAACTATAGAGAGATTTTCAAGAGCTCAATTCGCTAAGTATAGTATTGAATGCCAAAACAAAATGTGGGTACTTACTATCTTATATGGACTCTTTAACTTGTAAGATTTTAAGTAGATATATGAGCAATATATGATATCTATCTTAGGAGTATCCAATTCTTTTGTATTTCAATCTTTGAAATTGAATATCCCTCCTTCTATCATGATCTTATTATGGAAAATTCCTACTTCTTTTTCCTTCCACTTATGTATATAAATAGGGGAATGCAACGTTTTCACATCCTAAACAAACATTGCTTGAAGTGCACCTTGTTTGAAGGTAAGGAAAATAATGTGCTCTATTGGATGTGTAGGATTTAGTCAAGATATAGCACAATGAAGTGATTAGCCAATTTTCTAACACTTCCTCAGTCCTTCAATGTGACTTGAGGGTGGTTTTTCTAGTGTCATATCATCCATGAAGATTTTTAGATCCTTAGAAATAAGGTTTTAGCATACAAACAAGATTTGTCACGAAGAAAATAGCAAAAACTATTTAGTTTTTCGACTTTGTGTATTTCAATATTTCTTTTTAACCTTGTAAATGAAGTCTTCATTCTATTCTTCCCATATACCATGGTTGTGAATGTAGATTCAATATTATAAGTCAAACCATAAACCTAGAAGCTTTGAAAATTCAAATGAATCTTGAACGATTTCTTATTGCTTTAAAACAAATGAACATCATTATGATTGTGCACTGAAGTCAAGACCTATTGTAATCATCTACTACCTTGTATGCATTTCTTAATGAAGCAAAACGGTCTACTATTTACATGTCTAGGTGCAAGTTTTTCTATGATTAATGTCATGAGCTATAATTATAATCTTGCAAAATCTAGAGATTCAAATATTGAGCCCATACAATGCTATTCATGATTCTTTTTTATTGCTTAAAATTTATCACACTACTCTCTCATAGTCAAGATGTCATGAGCTATAATTACATCCCCATATGAGTCAAATGCTCAACATAGGACTAGTCATTTAGTGATATGTAAACATATGACTCATTTCCATAATTACATTTCCATATGAGTTAAATGCTCAACATAAGACTAGTCATTTAGTGATATGTAAACATGAGGTCGAGAGAAGCGTTTGATTGCATTTTCTATGTCTTGGAGTTCTAAGTCTAGATTTGACTTTGTTCGAATTTGACTAGGAGTGTCACAAACCAATGGAAACACGCTAAGTTTCTTCTCGAGGGCTGCCTTATCTATTTTTAAATTTCAAGTTAAGGAGTTAACCATTTAAGCACGAGAACATGTAAACCATTTAGGATCTGAAAGCATGGGAACATGTTCACTACTACTTTTAGCTAAGTTGTCAAAGTTGGGTTAGAAGGCAAAAGGGATGGAGGTAGGAAGAATTTGCATTATGCTTAAGAAGCTTGGGGGAAAGAAGAAGAAGAGAGCTTGCATAGAGAAAAGAGGAGCTTGACATGAAGAGGCAAAGAATAGAAGCATAAGGAGTTACGATAGGCGAACACATTCTAAGGGGGTGAACAAATGCTGGTTGTGTTACTTCATGAGGGTGAAAAAAAGCTTGGTTGTGTTGCTTGATGATGATGGAAGTTTAGAAATGGTAAGCACACGCACTTTTTGATATACACACATCCTAAGCATTCATTTAATGCATCACACAAGAGAAGTCAATTTCTTACCAACAAGGATATGAAAGTTTTTCAAAAGTTCAACATATTACCATGGATATGTGAAAGGATACTGTCACGAAGTGCTTTCAAAATTTCATTCTTTTCATCTTCTTCCATTAATACGTAACCAGGAGGCAAGCGCTCTGATTCCTTGTCTTGCCGCCTGCATGACAATGAAGAAGAGGTATCACTGATCAGGTCTGTTTGTGCAGGAAAATGTTCAGACAGAGAGAGAGAGAGAGAGAGAGAGAGAGTGTCTCACTTCAGTTCAAGTTCCTGAGCTAGCTCAATTTTCCTTCGGATTAGGCTGCAGCATTCATTCAGTTCAACTAGCTGTGAATCTACTTACTTTGCTTCGAATCGATGTTATTACTTAGAATAACATCTTACTAATAACATCTTCCTAGTTTGCAGCATTTGGATAGGAGAGTATCTTACTACGAAGGTATCTTTCCGAAGTTTTCTTTCTGTTTATCACATTCGGGTTCAGGCTTTTTTGGACGGCGAGTGGCGATCTGGGCTATTTCCTTCACATTTCTAGCCACGAAATCAACAGCGTTTTCTTTGGGTCTGTTAGCAATTTGGCACTGGAATGATCGATTTGGTATCAGCTTGAAGAAATGCGTGCACCTTCAAAGAGAGCTAACCCAAGGAATACTTATAAGCTCCCGGAAACATTAGAGGGCTTCATGAGGGACAAGTGACGTGAAGAAACCGAAGGTAGAGGAATCTTACGTCTTCTTTTGGCTTGGACGGTTTAACTGGCGGAGCTGGATTTGGCTCGACATACAAGGCTGCCTGAGCGAAGACAGAAATCAGCGATTGAAGCGTCATCGGATTGCAAGTTTGAGTTGTTAAAGAGGCCATCGTAGAGAAACATAAGTTACTTGTCTCATGACGTGGTTCAAAGCGCTTTTTTGGGCGACTGCAACTCGATTGTCCTTGCAGTGATTACGGGGGGTGATTCCTTTTCTGATCATCAATTCTCTGCAAGATTATTGCGAAGGTTCAGCGTTCTGCGTCCCTTGTGTTTTGTACAAAACAGGAAGCCTATACTCTCCTTCCTGGTTTCTGGTAGAGAGGTTACACATCGGCAAACGTGAGAGCTTAAGGTCACTGGTATTTCTGAATGTACAGAATGTATCTCGACAGAGATTAACCTGATTCCTGGAGGAGGGCTTAAGAGTTGACAAATCTGCGAACTGTCAATATGGCTAGGCAGAGGAGCCCATCTGCACTTGAACTTGGGGATAGCATCTCCTTCAACATCCTGGAAGTGCAAAAAGGTATGGGAGTGATGGAAAGGATTTGGAAATCTCAAATTAACAAAGGCAGCATTGTAGTAATTTGCCATTCGTTAAAGGGTACGCAGGTTTCGGTTGAAGCCGAATCAAAAACTTACGCGTTTGGAGGAAGAGGAGTCTCTCCTGTGGGCGACAATTGGTTCATCATCAGGCATGGTGCGCTTGAGGGCGGGATGCAAGGAAGGAGCCATGGAAAGTCAGCAAAGTATTAAGCATTTAGCAAATGCGAGCATGGCAAATTGAGAAGACGATGATTGAGATGATGACAATTGGGAAGAAGAGAAAACGGGTAGCAAAGAACCCAACAAACAAACTCTACGCCAAGAATCCCTCATAAGAGCCAAGTTAACCACTCTGCATGATCAAGACGCTACTTATCTCCTTGGAACTTTCACATTCACTCCTTCACCACATAAACCTCCCTAGAAGAGTGTGCTTTCGAATGCATGTGGCGGTATATGAGTCGGTCCCATATCAAACACCATGCTGCGAGCAGACTTTCTACATATGCTTATGAAGATAGTTTCGAGGGTGCTAGGGGTACCCCCAACCTCCTACAGGGAGCACCGGATGATGTGGCAACTATCACTCTCAGGGGCGTCCTCTCCACATAGAGCTTGCTAGGGTGGGCATTGAATGTGGGGGTGGGGACATGGAACACTCCCCCTCCTTTTGCACGCACTCCCCCTCCCATACCTCAGCTGATAACACCCTGCACAAGTTGCTACAAATCCTTGTAGAAGCTCATGTAAGGGGATATGGAGGCGACCTCTTATTTGATCTCCTCCCTCCTCATGGGACCTTCACACCCCATGAGATACATGCATCCTAAGGTAGCCTATCTAGGAGAATGATGATAACACCATGCTCAAGACATGGTTTTTGGCTTGGAAACTTCTCCTCCAGTTTTAGTTCCATGAGCCATTCCACCGGTTTTTCACTAAGACACATGGAGAACACACTTACTTTATTTGCATCTCCATTAAGGTAGGAGGGTCCACTTCTCCTGAATACTTTGGTACCAATTTTTTTCTATAATTGCTTGGATTGCAGGCCCTGTGGCTAACAACCCCGGAGCTATTGTATGATCCATTTGATCACAGTTTAACTTATAATCAATGGTTCTAATCATAATCCTTTCTTTTGTACATATCATCAACAGCTTATCCATACTCTAGCCAAAGTAACTTTTGTTGCCGGATTGGACTTGAAAGGGTTCTGGTCAACCTAATATGTTCTCATATCACTTGCATTGTTGGATAGGGGTTTGGATATTTGAAGGTAAGGGGGATTGTAAGAAGGAAGCATCAAATACAAGAGAGAGGTGGGTGTAGGCTAGGCTATTTCATCTATTCACAAATTCTTCCTATGTGAAGAATGCTTGCAAAAGTTTGGATTGGTTTTAGGAACTATGCTTGCTTATTTGCCTTAGACAAGTTGGTGTCCAAACCAAGGTGCCTTTTACCTAGTGGCATCTCCAAGACTTTAGTCTCGACTAGGCTAGAGGATCACACATGGTGTCTCTCCTAGGAATTTGTCCAAGTCCAAGAATCCACTGGCCACGTTTCTTAGGGAATTCTTGTTCGTGCCAAAGCAAACAACTAAACAAGAGTTGAAACAAGTTAATGCACTAAGTTACGAGGCACTAAACATGAAAATAAAAGTTCTAAAAGAGGACATTAAGAGAAAGAGAGAAACTCCAGCTTGGGCCAAAAGATGTTCCCCTTTGAGAAAGTGTCATATACATGGGTTTTTAAACATTAACCCACAACCCTACATCTCTCCCCTATAGGAGAGAAATATCTACTTCAAATCTATGCCTAGAATTATCCTAAAGACCCTAGCTCCTCATGGGCGTACCTCAAAGCCCAAAAATGAAGAGACCTTATAAAGCTACTAGGGTCTAACACCTCTAACTTTCCCTAAGAATACCTTGACGACAAATTTTAAATGCAAAGCTAACTTCCAAATGTGCATGATCCCTATCTACTCGAATGCCCAACTCAAGCTTGTGACTTTTTATTGCCACCACCTTGTGACTTTTCATTGTCACAAAATTTATACTCCATTGCATAGAGGGGATGAAATTGTTGTCACTGCAAATAACACACATCTACAAATCAATGCGTTGAAAATATTTTTGTCAATTTTATCAAGAATTCCTACTATGGTGGATGAGGGTATACATGCCGGAATTTCAAATGACAATATAACTTTAAAAGGAAAACTAGAAGAAAATCTTTTAAAAAGATCCCCAAAACATAAATTTTTCAATACAATTCAAAAATCCCATTAGAAATCTCATATTTAACAGCAAGAATGACTAAGAAAACATGAAAAAAACCATACCTTAGCCCAACCAATATAATCTGCTTTTTGAATTACATGAATTCAATATGAGTATAGCCTAGGAGTCTCCTTTCCAAATTAGCTTCCTCATCTGAGGAACCACACCCTCAAGATTCTTAGTTCTGGTGTTAAATGGTGCGGAAGTTCTTGATCCGTCCTTTTCCTTTCTATTTACATCTACACCATCTGAATCTACTTCTCCATATGATGACCTTTGGCTCGTTATAAATGACATTTTTTGTGTCTAAGGATGGCAATCGTACCTCTTCATCAAAATTGATGCTAGGTAGATTGCAAGCTATTAAGAAACTAGAAGATGTGAATTTCTTATAAGATGAACAATTCAACTTGGGAGCATAAACCTTCATGAAAGGATAGGATATTTGCTTTGAGCTCCTAATCTACAACAATCCATCCATGCTATCATAGGCAGCGATGGACATAATAAATCTATGAGAGGAGGAGGACGAATACATTGCATATATTTCAGTCTCCATAGAGTTCTTAAAGGTTAAATGATGCAATTCAATAGGATGTCATTTTGTTTCTTACCAACCAAATAGGGGATTTGCAAAAACCATTTTAGAGTGATGGAGATCACATCCCATGTGGGTTCAATAATGTAGAATCCATTTTTGATGAGATGGCTGAGAGTGCTCTCAACGGAAGCAAGAATGGAAGAAGAAGAGAGAGAGACAGAGAGCCACACAAGTTTGGTGGGTGCAGAACCACCCTAATCTTCTTTTTCATTCATTTATATATGTGTTTGAGTATTGTACATAACCGGGGTAAAGGCACAATGACCTTTAACCCCCACAACCTCCCACTTAAAGGACAATGTGCCTTTAAGGGAGAACAACCAGTGAGCATACTATCCAATGCCCATCAATACACGACAATACTCAAACCGCTGACTAGGTAGACTCTTTGTCAGCATATTTGCAGGGTTATCATCTGTATGAACCTTGACAAGCTCTATGCGCTTGTCCTCAAGTACCTCCCTGATGAAATGGTACCTGACCTCAATGTGTTTGGTCTTTGCATGAAAGACCGGATTCCGTGCTAGCTGAATAGCACTCATGGAATCACTATGCAATGTCGGTACACCTGTATGAATCCCCAAATCTCCCACTAGCCGATCAAGCCATATAGCCTCCTTGCAACCCTCTGTGGCTGCAACATACTCAGCCTCTGTGGTAGACAAAGCAACGCACTTCTGTGCGCGAGACATCCACGACACTGCACCACCTGCAAAGGTGAACACATAACCAGAAGTGGATCTCCTACTATCCACATGCCCTGCATAGTCTGAATCTGTGTACCCAAGTACACGCATGTCTCCTTTACCAAAGCAAATGCACATCTCCTCGGTACCCTTCATGTACCTCATAATGCACTTAACTGCCTCCCAATGCCTCTTTCCTGGATTAGCCATATACCGGCTAACAACTCCCACTGCAAATGCAATGTCTGGTCTAGTAGCTATCATAGCATACATAAGACTCCCAACTGCTGATGCATAAGGAACCTTGGCCATCATGGCCCTCTCCTCATCTGATTTGGGACTATCTGTATGACTCAGTTTCACATATGGAGGCAATGGAGTACTCACTGCCTTCCCCCCCTCCATATTGAAACGCTGCAATACTTTTGTAACATACTCTTTTTGTGAAAGCCAAAGGAGTTTCCTACTCTGATCACGCGTGATGCGCATACCAAGAATATGACCTGCAAATCCCAAATCCTTCATATCAAAGGCCTCATGCAACTTGGCCTTTAATGCATCTAGCTCATAAGTATTCTTGCTAGCCAATAGCATATCATCCACATATAGTGCCAGGATTATCAGGCTACTATCCTTAGCCCTTTTAGTGTAGAGGCAGTGATCGATTTCACTCCTTCTAAAACCCTGGGACCGAATGAAAGCATCAAACTTTTGATACCATTCTCTAGGTGCTTGCTTAAGACCATAGAGACTCTTCTTCAGCTTGCAAACTAAATGCTCTTTGCCCTTTTCTTCAAAGCCTTCCGGCTGCACCATGTAAATTTCCTCATGCAAATCCCCATGCAAGAAAGCTGTCTTGACATCCATCTGCATAAGCTCCATATCCTCTGATGCCACTAGTCCAAGCATGCATCTAAGTGTGGTCATCTTCACAACCGGAGAGAATATCTCATCAAAGTCCACACCCTTCTCTTGCTTGAACCCTTTAGCAACCAAACGGGCCTTGTACCTAGGCACATCATCACCTGTGACCTTCATTTTGTAGACCCATTTACATGGCAATGCTTTCTTTCCATGTGGCAAAGAAACCAAGTCCCAAGTCTTATTCTTCATAAGTGAACTCATCTCTGATTGCATAGCATACTCCCACTTGCGTTGATCCTCACGCATCATGGCCTCTCTGTAGCAAGAAGGCTCCCCGCAATCAGTAAGCATCACATAGTCTACCCCTGGAACAAACTTATCAGGTGGTCTAGACACTCTAGATGATCCTCTCAAGGGCATTTCAGCTTGCTGTCCCACCTGCATATCAGCCACATTTGGCTCATCATTTCCACCAATAGATGATCCATCATCTACCCTTGATTGTATACCTGTGGGAGTACTTGGTGGTACCATTTCTTGCACATTTGGTGCATGGACAGCTTGCTGTCTATCAACATATGCAGGTGGATTCACATCCTGGAAAGTGATTCTCCTCATTTCCACATCCCTCATGGGTGCCTTATGCATCTTCTTCTCATTGAAGACCACATCATGGCTGCGTATGATCTTCTTTGCTTCTGGATCCCAGAGACGATAGCCCATCTCTCCACTTTCACCATAACCCAGAAAGATGCATTTCCTAGACTTAGGATCTAGCTTCTTTCGAAGCTCTTTTGGCACATGTGCATATGCCTCACACCCAAATATACGCAAATGAGAGTAAGAGGGCTTCTTGCCACTCCATGCCTCTTCAGGAATACCACCATCCAAACTCTTACTAGGTGATCTATTGATCACATGCACTGCAGTCTTCATTGCCTCAGCCCAAAAAACCACCAGAAAGACTTGCATTGGAAAGCATGCATTGCAACCTTTCTTGAATGGTACGGTTCATCTTTTCTCTGCAACTGGATTTTGCTCTGGAGTACGAGGGGATGTGAGCTCCCTCTTAATCCCACGTGTATCACAGAAATGCTGAAAGTCATGAGAGAGATACTCTCCACCATTGTCAGTCCGTAGGCATTTAAGCGTTCTACCTGACTGATTCTCAACCAAGGCCAGCCATTTCTGAAATACCTGGAACACATCACTCTTCCGAGCTATACCATAAGCCCACACTTTCCTAGTTGCATCATCAATGAATGTCACATAGTATTCAGCCCCACCTAATGACCGTGTAGGCATGGGACCACATACGTCTGAATGCACCAAATCAAGCATTTCAAACTCTTTCTTTCCCCTTCTTTTATGGGCTGATTTAGTCTGCTTCCCATAGAGACAGTGCTCACAAAATTCAAAATCAGAGAAACTCAAATGCGGTACATAACCCAAACGGCATAAGAGTTTCATTCCATTCTGGCTCATGTGCCCCAACCTGCAATGCCACAAAGAAGTGCTTGGCTGCTCGGTTATTGCAACAACATGATCAAATACCCCTGATACATGTAAGGGAGTCCCACACTTGGCACCCCTAGCCAAAAGCATAGAGCCCTTCTGAATTTTCCAACTCTGAAAGCCAAAAGTGGTGTGAAAACCAGCATCATCTAGCTGACCCACTGAAATAAGACTCTTGGTCAGCTTAGGCACATGTCTCACATGTTTCAAAACAAATGCAGACCCATTTGCAAAAGAAAACTTTATGTCACCTGCTCCCACTATGTCACATGCATAGTCATTTCCAAGATGTACACAACCTGTCTTTCCACTGTCATAAGTGGAGAACCATTCCCTATGGGGAGTAACATGGAATGAAGCACCAGAATCCAAAATTCAATCCTGGGAATATGCATCATCTGAAGTGGTAAGCAACTCTGCAGATAAACTAGACATGAAGAGAACGTCATTGTCACTATCATGTGTGACTGCATTGATCTCCTCGATCTTCACTTTTCCTTTGTCCTCCCTTGGACTCTCTTCCTTTTGATTTGCACCCCAATTTGCATTCTTTTTCTTATCCTTTTGCTCTCTTTTCAGCTTGTAGCAATCCTTTTTCATATGGCCCTTCTTGCCACAATGGTAACACTCAATGTTCCGTGCCCTGGATTTGCTACGGGACTTCCCTCTTTCTTGGGACTTCCCCCTGAACTGTGATCTGCCCCTTTGCACATTTAAGGCTGCATCCTGCTTGTTGCCATCCATAGACTTCCGTCTAATCTCCTCGGCCAACAAGCTACCTACAACATCATCAAATTTCAGTACTCCACCAGGTGCAGAGTTACTGACAACTGTACGGAAGGTATCCCATGAGGATGGCAATGAACATAAGAGAAATATTGCCTTAGTCTCCGCATCAAAATTCATCTTCTGAGCCTGAAGCTGGCTGAAAATAATATTGAATTCATTCAAGTGAGAAGCAATGGAGACCCCTTCCTTCATCTGCAACTCAAACAACCTCTTCATGAGGTAAACTTTATTGGAGGCAGTTTCCTTCTCATAAGTGGCACACAGTTTCTTCCACAAATCTTTTGTAGTCTGCTCATTTACTACTGTGAAATAAACTGACTCTGCAAGATGAAGTCTAATAGTAGACTTTGCTAATGCATCCAACTCATTCCAATCATCCTCAGACATATTTGCAGGCTTAGCTTCAATCCCTGCCAAGGGTTTAATCTGCTTCTTTTGAATAAGCACATCCCTTATCTGTTCTTTCCACAAAGAAAAGTTTGTCCCATCAAACTTTTTAATGCTGAAAAACTCCTTTTCAGACATGGAAACCATCTCAAAAAATATTGTATTGGGTAATTCCTAAGAGACACAGTGCATCCACGCTTGAAATCAACATACATGCCAGTCCTAGCTTAATGATTAATCATCTCAAAAAATATTGTATTAGGTAATTTGATTGCTAAACCTATTTCAAGTAATCATCTCAAAAAATATTGTATTGGATAATTCCAAGATAACATGTCATAAAAGAAAATATCCCTACTTTCAAGGCACATATTTTCTAGCTACCATCAGTGCTTTGGTAGGAGCATATGTTCTTTTGGGGAGCTTGTGTTAATGTATGCAAACTACAGTGTGTTGCTTTTTAGGGGGGCAGTGATAGCACAAGGTATACTGCTTGCTACACACTTGTATGTTGGGTATTTAAAATTGCATTTCCTATTTTTTGCAATTGTTCATGTTTTGGTTCCCTTGATCTCTTAGATTTATTTAGCGCATTTTTAATAGCCTCTGATGTAGCCTTGTTTGCTTTTTCAATGTATGATGTGCAATATAACACTCCTCTATGAGGGTTTAATATGAATTGTATGTCAGTATTAGATCTCCATATTTTTGATATTGTTAGATTGAAGTTTTTTGTGTATACATGTTTTGGTTGCCTTTTCAAATAAATAGTAGGTTGGTTCAAATCTTAGACCTTAAGCCAATATGTATTCTTCTTCACTTTTGCCAATGTGTTGTAAGGAGTCAAAGTCTAGAGTAAATATGCTAGAGTCTTCCAATGTTGAGAATATTTGTTTTGCATTCTTGGTGAGCATGTTTGCATAGTAGTCATCCTGTAGTGGGAGAAAAATTTTAGTTTCTCGCATGGGTGGTCTTGGGAACCTAAACCTACATCTTTTTATGCTCTTTCATCATGTTCTTTTGTGCTTGTGAGATTGTACATCTTTTTTTGGTAGATCTAGCAGTGCAAGATCCTTTGTTATATATTGGTCAATGCATGGCACCCATAGCCTCTTTGCTATGGACAATGTAATGAAGAATGTGGATGCACCTAGTTGACGTAGCATTGCGAATGAGTTTTTCTTTAGGTTGTTTTTGTAGTACATTGTTATTCGTAAGCATGCAAAGTCCTTGTACCCAATATTTGATTGCAATAGCTTTGAATGTTAGTATTTGCTTCAACATCTTTAGCGTGAAATGTTCTTCCTTTGAGCTTCTTTTTATGCATTCGGACCCATGTTGATGAAAGTACTTGTTCTACCATAATTTTCATTATCTTGAAGAATATGTTCTCTATTTATGTCTTGGTATGATGTGGAAGAGGGGATTTGCTATTTTCTAGAAAATTCATAAAAGAGAGTTGGCAATGCTAGTTCTTTGCAATTTTTGTCTTTGAATATGCTCAAGGGCAAGAAGCCTTGAGAAGGAGCAACCATGATAGTCTTGTCCTCAAAGTTAACTATTTGTTGGCTAGTGTATATACCATGGACTAGAGTGTCAGTGTCAAGGTCCTCTTCTGGTGCTATGTCTTTGGAGGATAGATTATAACTTTTTTTCTTGCATAGTGATGATTGTAATTGTGCTATGTGCTCCACCCAAATTGGGTTAAGCTAAACTTTTTTATTTTTGTAGTATAAAGGCAAGTTGAGAGGCTCTTTCAAAGCACACAGAGTCAAAGTTGGCTGCACAAGATAGCTTAGGTAATTGTAATTGTATTCTAGCTTTCATTACAATATCAGTTATGAAATGGTGCAAGACATGCTCAGCTCTATCCACATTAGCAAACACATTGACAGCACTGCTGTGCATTTCAGATAGGCCGTCATATGAAACTCTCATGATTTGTGAAAATGAAATCTTGATTGAGATGACCTAGCCTTCAATGTTGTTTAATGAAGATGAGCAAATTGTTTATTGAGGAAGCACCATGTTGTTGGTACAAAAGATAAGCAACTTGTTCTTATTGATTTGTTTGGCACATAGTGTGCATAAACATCATTCATTTGATACAAAGTTTTGGTATAATAGAATGTTCTTGCAAGAAATCCCTTGTACCTTTACTTAGCACTTTGAGTTTCCTTGAAAATGTCAAAATTTTGCAATAAACACAAGCAAATCTAGGAGAATCCAATACCTTTATTTGGTATAGTTCTTGTGGTGAAGTGGGTCTTTTCTTTCTTTTAAAGATTCACAGTTGTTGTTCTTTAGAATACAGATTGCCACTCTCAATTTGAAGTATAAAAGAACACTCAAGAGAGTTTATAGTGTTTAATTATTGCTACACTGGACATGGACTTTGTAGCATGTGTGCTGAATTTTACATTATATATATCTTTTTTGTAATACCTTGCACTGTGAATTTTTGGTTGTTGTGTTGCCTTGCATATGCATAACTATTTTCTTTGCAAATAAGTGGCGGAGTGCATGGACCAAATTATGTAATTGTTGCTTATCTTATTTACTCCATAGAACATATCTTCTTTTCTTGATGGTTGTGAGTAGTGGTGAAAGAGTAGTGAGTGCAATGTTTCGTCAGTTAATAGTACATTGCCTTGCTTATTGACATGGTTTACACCAATATCAAGCATGTTTGAGGCATTTTTCCCATTGAAGAGAGAACCTTGTATGAAATGTTGAATTCCTGTGATAGCCATGCAAGGCAATCATAAATTCATAATCATGACGATGAACTAGTTTGAGTGAATGTGGTTGTTGTCATGTGAATTCCCCCTTCCTCCATTCTCTCTACAACTCTTGCTAGTAAGAACCAAGGTGTTTTTTGTATTGTTGGTGATATTGAAATTGAAATATACAAATGATCGAGTAAGACATCATAAGTGGCAAATGGAAGTAACTCCAAAATGCACTTGATGATGTGTTTTGTATTGTGGGCATTAGCCCTGCATTAACATCATTGAAAGCTTTCGTATTTTAAAAGTCATATTCATCTAAATTATTAATGCATTCCATTTGTAAGTACAAGTTTACTTAGTTACATGTTCAAGGCAATAGTTGATTTGAAAAACCTTTAAAAGATATTTATATTATAAAATGAGTACAATGAACAGATGGTAAATGCAAGGTGCCTTTCTTATTCAAGCTAAAATTAGGTGGAAGAGGCTTGATGGCCCTGTTTATTACAAAGGCAAGGCAAAATCATACACCATTGCTATGAATCAAGGGACTCACTCAACGTCAAATGCAATGACATGGCCGAAGCTATTAATAGTGAAGTTCCCTATTGGCTTCATCTCCAATAACATGGAACAAAGGCGTATAACATTATCCTCATGAAGTACAAGAAAGGGTGTCTCCAATGACAAAACATCATCAACATGAGGGTCCATAATCTGCACAAATGCATTTGATCCATCCTATATTAGAGTTCTCCCCTTCAAAGAGGGTGCCTATATAACAACATGTGTGGCATCACATGTGTACCAGAATGGTCTACCAGGGTCCTGACTAACTCAATTTCCTCTATAAGAGAAGCATTGATAATCCACTAGCTGACTATTCAAGCCACTAAAGTTCAAAATCCCATGAACCTGCAAGCATTTAAAGCATGTAGGATTAGGTGTAGAATTATAAAGCATACATCAAACCAAGAGGCAATACTTTCACCTTTCTTCCATAGCCCAACTCAAAAACTTGAGTAATAAAAGCTTGCTTCAACTCCTCCCTCTTTGTGCCTTCTAGTAAGATAGTGAAGTTGTACATGCATGAAGTGTCACGTGCATGCATATAAGATACATTTGCACCATTATTTCACTTTTATTAATCTCCTAGATCAATTATGCTTGCAAGTTCTTGCGCTCATTCATGAATGAAAATTGTTAAACAACATTGTACTAAAGAAAAACTTAAGGAATTCACTTATTGTTGCTCTATCCTCATTACGAGGACCATCAACAATTATGACTTGGTCGTTTTCTCCACATTTTGTGTCAACTTTGATCACAAAAAATACAATCGTGCTAACCACATTGGATATGTTCCCCAATCTTGACTTCATCATGGGATAAAGTCCATGGATAGTAGCATGCAGTTGTCCTTTTTGATAGGATGGAAATGGCTCCCTCAAATGACTCACCCCTGATTACTGTAGTTATAGCATTTACATGCAATGAATAGTTTGTTGTGCCCCCCTCTCCACTATGTTGAGTGATGGCCTCCTCTAGAGATGGCAGTCTAAATAAGCCTTCCCCCCCTAGCTATGGAGGTTTCGATAAGGATTCCCCCTCTAGTGCCCCCAAAGGATCTTCTCCTTGTTTCACCAGCTCCCATCCCATTAGTCTAGTCCTTGTCAATCTTGAGTCTCTTCAAGGAGACATCACCAGTGCTTTGGATACTGACATGCAAGAGCTAGTTCATGATAAGATTGATGCACCAGTCACACTCCTAGGATTCACCTTCCATCTAAAGAATGCAACATGCTATGACTCCAAAAAGGAGATAAGGAGACAAACGCTCTTCAAAAACTTCTTGCGGAGTTCAAAGAAAAACCACCTAGCAGTAACTTTTTTAGTAGTGGTTAGGACAAGGCTCAAAAGCCTCAGTTTGTCACCTTTGCTACAAAAGATCTTCTCTTCAATGGTGCCCCCAATGCACTTGGGCCACCCAAAAGGGAACACCTTGCCAGAGTTGTCGCCGAAAAGCACCTATGTTGGTGCTATCAGCAAAGGTGGCAAAAGACTCTTCAAGGCCTTGTCGCTTCTAAAGCAATCTACCTGGGAACAACTTACCCCATGGTCTAGGAGAATTTTTGATGAATCCTTAGCTAATAGGCATAGAGCCAACAAAGTTCCCTTTCTCCTCTAGTACAAACGGTCCAAAGGCTCCTAAGCTTAGCAAAGGTAAGCTCTCGATAGTTAAGGTTCACAATGGGTTGCTTAATGAAACGACAAAGTGTCTTTATTCATGCATAGTAGTAGGTTATATTCATGGTCCCAAATAATTAGCATTATTTCTTGAAGGATGGGTTCACAACTTTTGGTCTCGCAAAGGCCTTGTAGTTACGACCATATGTTTTCTCAGAAATGGATACATTGTGTTCATCTTTGAAAAGCCCAATATGGCCACATAAGTTTTTCAGAAAGGAACCTGGATGATTAGGAATGTCAGTCCAGCTTTGGGAACCTTCGTTTAATCTAGACTCCCCCCTCCCTCCAAAGCCCCTATTTGGGTTGAATTTCCTGACTTCTCGTTCTCCCTTTTCCCTCAAATTGAGACCCTTTGCACACCTTTGGGTCAGTTTCTTGGAGTAGAAACGGAGAATTTTATCAGTTCGTGAGGAAACCCCCAAGCTTGTGTCCTTATGGACCTAGCATCTGACCCCCCTAGTGCTATTCGGATCCTTAATGGAGATGGCGTAGAACTTATTCAAAAAGTTTTCTTCAAAAAGATACCTAGCTCTTGTTTCCTTTGTGGCATGGGAGGCCATTTTATCAAAGATTGCCATGCTAGAAATAACCAAAAGAAGGAAAGACCAGAGCCCCACCAAGCAAGAATCGCAGGAACCCCAGACACCAACTAAACAACTTGCTGATGTCCCTCCTAGAGAAGGTATTGGGGAACAAAGCAAGGAGACCTCTAAGCCCAATGATAACAGAGGAGGGGAAGCCGAAGGTAACGAGATAAAGAGGTCACTACTGACAGTGAGGTTAAGATGGATGATAGCGTGGAAGAAGAAGAATTTGTTGTTGCTACCCAAGATTTTGAGGCGCAACTAGAACAGGATGAACATGAAACGATGCAACTAGAATAGGATGAACATGAAACAATTGAGAAGGAAGGTCCTCCTTTTACAATTGTCAAAGGTAGAAAAGCAAATAGGTTGGGAAAAGCTAAATCACGGGAAATGCCAGAGGGAAGGAACTTAGTTCAATAGAAAGAGAAAAAAGAATAATGTCAAGAGGGTTTGCTTTATCTCCATAGAACAGCTAGAGGCGAGTGTAGTTTTGGGAGTAGTAGCTCATCTCACCTAGGCAATCACTCGTCCTCTCAGCACTTTTGACACTTTTGGCATAGGAGTTGAGATCTGCCATCCTTAGTCAAATTGTCAGATCTTCTTTGTCTACACCCCTAACTCCATAAGGGAAAGGGCTCTTTTGTGGAATGGCAAGTTCCTTCAAAACAACACTATACCTCTAGGTGATTTCAACATGGTAGAGTTTCGGAGAGATAGATGGAATGGACTAGGAAACACTATCCGAGGTAGTGAATTGTCTTCGTGGAATGCTCTTAAGGACTCCACAAACTTGTTGATATCTTGACAAATACCTCTTTCACCTGGTCTAACAAACAAATTGGTCATCTCCACAGAAAAGCAAGGATAGATAGGGCCTACTTCTCAAGAGACATTGTGGAATTAGCTCTTTGCTACTATAAGAGTGAAGCCCTTGTTTCTCTTCCTTTTTTTGATCATAAACCAATCCTGATCTCTTTAGATAAGAGCCAAGGTAAGAGAAGGAAATCTTGGTTCAAAGCTAGCCTGTTTTTCTTTCGCTTATCTTATGTGCAACAAAAGGTAATCATGATTTGGGATAAAGCTTTTGAGGGAACCGCCGATGTCACTAAAAAATGGATCATGGCTACAAAAAGAACATGTAATCTTCTTAAATCCATTAAAAAGAGTGAAGATATTTCTAGATATGAAAGATGCAATCGCCTTAAGGAACAAATCAAGCACGTGGAGGAGGACGATTCACCCCATGGTTAGGAAAAGATTAAGGCTTTCAGGGATAAGTTGAGAATAGAATCGGTCATAGAGGCTGCACAATCCAAACTCAACCGTGTGCTTTACAGGGAATTTTGGGATCTGGTTCATAGACGTGTTTCTCTTTTTCCTTTTAGTTACTTGGTTATCCTGCTCCGGGATACTCCAAAGAGGGCCCCACATAATCGAAATGTGATTAGATCAGTTATTTGGTCAATATGGATGCAAAGATGTAATAATGTTTTAATGGATACTAAAAGTTTATTTGAAACCTTATGCTTGACTTCAGGTACGAAGGGATAATGTACAAAAGATTGGTCAACTCCACACCCAAATCCAAGAGTGCCTGGTCATAGATGAGAAACTCGCCAATGAAGAGACAGTTCTATTGGATCAAAGCTCTAGCCCTAGCAAAGCTACTGGTGGTATAAAAAGAAGAACTTCTTTGGTGCAGCCACACCCCGTCCCCCACTCCCATCCTGGCCTTGCTTTCACTTTCCTCGGTGCCCCCCTCTTTAGCACCAGTTTCTTCTTTGGGCCCTGTTACTGCCCACCAACATATTACTCCTATGGTCACTCAAGTGGTTACCCCTCCTTATGCCCGCCCCTTCAAAAGACCGGTCTCACGTGCTGGCCCATCCAGTGTCTCATACAAAGTCCGTCGGGAGACATTGTCGGCATAATATTTTTTGGAATATCTGTGCAACTCCTCTGCTCTTTTTCCAATTCTTGTTGTTCCTGCTCATGTTGTGTCCGTCTCTAATCTGCTATTGGCTACCCCAAAATATGAAGTCTTGTGATCAGCTGAGTTGTATAGTTTTGTTGGACTGTAGTGAAGATCTTGTTTTGATATGTCGTGTTTGTTAAAAGTTCTCCAAAATAGCTGTATATATTTGACTTTTTAATATAAACCCTCATTTTTTGGAAAAAAAAACTAAAGATGTAAAAGATAAAGGATAGAATTTTATAGTATGCGGATGTAAATAGACTAAGGATGCCTGTTAACAGGATAAGATGGCCCAATGAGATTTAAAGATTACTGTCAACATTGGACAATTGTTTAAGATGGCTCCTTATTGCAAGTAATTCATCATCACAATTAATGCAAGTAATTCATCATCACAGTTAATGCAAGTGGTGGATAGTCTTAGTGCCATAACTACCACCAAGTATACTCTAGTGGATCATGAGATACCACTTATATCAATAAAGTCACCACCAAGGGTGTCTATATTGATGGTCACTTCTCAGACAATGAATGGGGATTTAATATCATTTCTATGAATTGAGTTGACAAGATTAAGTTTAAAATCTCAAACCTTTACCCTTTTGAGTGTGTATCATTCATTAAGTTAAACTATTCCTAAAGGGAGATTGCAAAATGTATGCCTAAGAGTTGGTGGATCTATTTCACTATGAGTTTGATGGTAATCAATATTAGTTTACATCTTCCTCCCCAAGTGGTGCATCTATTCCTACGAGTTGAACTAGACTATTCATTCAGTTCAAGTGCTCTTTGAAAAAGTGCCATTGGGTGCATCTTGAGTTCAAAGAATCACAACTTCAAGCCAATCTTTGAATGTTTACTCTTTGTACCAAAGATTTTATCTATTTATAGCTGCATCCTTTGTATTATCACTCAACTTGAGAGCTATGATAGCATATTCCTTCTAATTTTTGGTAACTCCATGCCACTTCATTTTCCCTTCTGTTTGGTCTCTTTTGTTATCATTTGCAATAGACGATGGCACCTTTCTCATCGACTTGGGACTTACCTTGGATTGTTAGGTATGAAATGTATTTCTATCAGTGTAAGCTTTTGATTCCATACCAAAGCAAGGTCTTACCTCTTGGCTTGAAGCACAAGGTTAGTTTCTAATTCTTTTTACAAAGAATATTAAAAATCACTCTCACAATACAGATGCATATTTGTGCTCAAGAATTCTATAAGTTTTACATATTCACAATATTGAGAGCTTGCACATTCTATGATTCATATAATGTAGGCATTAAAAACATTGTAAAGGCATCAAATTAATTTTTAATGTAGGCATTGAATTCTAATAGGCAACCAAGTAGTCTTTTCACATAAGCATTAATGTTGTAGATTTGATGATATGCAGAATGTAAGCATTGAAACAATCTAATATTTAATCACGTAATCTTTCCAAACCAAGATTTGATAATAAAAACCATGTCAATGCTATTGCTTATTGGACTAATGTTCATGTGAAGAGAGTGGGAGAGAGGTAAGGAGTCTCACTTGCAGCTTTCTCACATACACAATGGGGGAATACACACAAAGGTGGAGGCTGAAAACAGTTTTCCTCTTCTTAGTTGTGAAAGCCAAAAAACTCTCTCTCTTACAAGAATGAATAAATGAACCCTATATTGGGGTCTCAAACCAAACTCAGCTAACCTAGGTGGCATAGTAACTGAGCCACTAACTAGAGTACATAAAGATAGCTGTCATCTAGCTATTATTCATGGGCGGTGTACCAACCGCATCTGCAACTAACTAGTCGTCGGTGACATAAATGCACAAGAGTCACCCTGGCATATCATGAGTGAAGCTCGATATCTCAACACTCCCCCTCGAGCTCAATCCCAATTCCTGCACACCAAGCAAGTCTCTGAACTTGCGCAGCTTCTCTATGCCCAATGCCTTCGTGAATATGTTAGCTACCTGATCCTCTATGCTGACATAAACTAGATCAATAAGACCTACTAGAACCTTCTCCCACACATAGTGGTAATGCACCTCAATGTGCTTTGTTCTAGCATGATAGACTAGGTTATTTGACAAGTGTATACTGCTCATGTTGTCATAATAGATGACAATTGGCCCATCTATAGACTGATGCATATCATAAAGCAGCTTATAACCAAGCTACCTCACATGCAGCCATTGCTGCACCCCTGTATTCAGCCTCTATGCTCGACAAGACAACTGTAGGCTGTTTCTTGCTGCTCCAAGTGACTGCAGCACTCCCAAAAGAAAAAACATATCCACTAGTAGATCGTCTATCAGAAATACTACCAGCCCAATCAGCATCAGTGTATCCATGCAACTGTATCTGAACCCCAGTCTCATAAAATAGTCCATACTGCAATGTGGACTTCACATACCTCAGTATGCGTCTAGCCACATCCAAATGTGGTTTCCTTGGAGCGTGCATAAACTGACTTAATAACCCAATAGCATAGCTCAAATCTGGCCTGGTAATAGTCATATAAATCAAACTTCCTACTATGCATCTGTACATAGTAGGATCTTCCAAAAGCTCACCTGCATCTGCACTCAACTTCACATTCTACTCCAAAGGAACTGAAATAGGCTTATAGCCTGTCATCCCATATTTGGACAGCATGTCCAATCCATATTGCCTTTGCAAGAGCCATATCCCACTTATGGATCTAATCACCTCAATGCCCAAGAAGTAATGCAGCTCTCCCAAATCCTTCATCTCAAAATTCTGCTTCAATAGCATTTTCACATGAAGGATATCTTCATCACTATCACCTGTGATGATTAAATCATCAACATAAATGACAAGCAACATTATACCTTTCTCTGTTTTTCTCACATAAAGTGAGAAATCTGTCGTGGAAATCTAAAAGCCAATAGTGACAAGATACTGTCCTATCTTGTCAGACCATGCTCTGGGTGCTTGCTTCAAGCCATACAAGGATTTCTTCAACCTGCAAACAAACTCAGGATGAACAGCATGCACATAACCTAGCGGCTGCTCCATATAGACCTCTTCTTGCAAATCACCATGCAAGAAGGCATTCTTTACATCCATCTGATGTAAAGACCATCCCTTCGATGCAGCAATAGCAATGACTGCTCTTACAGTTGCTATCCGTGCAACCGGAATGAATGTTTCTTCATAATCAATGCCATATATCTGTGCATACCCCTTGACAACTAATCTTGCCTTGTATCTGCTCACAGAACCATCTGCATTGTGCTTCACCTTATAGACCCACTTGCAGCCAATTGCATTCTTGTCTTTAGGCAAAGGCACCAATTCCCATGTAGCATTTGCTTTTTCCCATGGCTTGCTCAAAAGAAGTGGGTTCTGGTTCTTGTGTCACTTTGGCCATATAGGCATAGTGAATGGCTGTAAACCCATCATATTTCAGCCTATCCGTAGGATACTTGACTCTGGTAGACTTGTGCAAAATAGGCTCACTACCAGGTGCTCTCAAAACACCCCTGGTCTTCCTTACTGCAGGTGTAACAATAGAAGGGATACCCAACTCATCATCAATGCTATGTTCTGAGCCACTGGATTCACCATCCACATAAGAGTGACCTTCATTCACATCAACCATGGGTTGATCTACTTTCCCTTTCCTTTTCGTGATACCTGCATACCACTATCTGCATTGCTTTGAGGAGATTCTCCTGATCTCAATCTGCCTGCCCATGGCGAAGTATGTGAACCATGCTAGGGACAATACAGGTCCACTAATATTTTGTGATTGCTGCTGTGAATTCTGTGCAGCATTACCATTTTGTGCATCTACATCATCCACCACATTTACTGGTTTATACCAGCTGCTCATCTCATCAAAAACAACATCTCTGCTTACTGTAAACTTACGAGTAGAAGGGTTATAGCATCTATACCATTTCTACTACAGAGAATAACCAATAAAGATGCACTTCTGAGCTTTTGGATCCAACTTGGATCTCAACTCATCTGGCACATGAACATAGGCAATGCAACCAAAAACTTTCAAATGAGACATATATGGTTTCCTACCAGTATACCTCTCCTCTGGTGTCATGCCATGTATTGCTGTAGTGGGAGTCCTGTTCATTATGTAGATTGCTATCGCAACTGCTTCAACCCAATAAAAATCTGGCAGGTCTTTTTCGTTGAGCATGGGATGAGATACCTCTCCAATATGCCTGTTTTTCCTTCTGCAAGTCCATTTTGCTGTGGGGTATGACTGCATGAATATTGCTGCTTTATGCCATGCTCTTGCAAGAACCTTGCAAACTCATTTGAGAGGTACTCTCCCCCTATATTTGACCTTAGATATTTTATTTGCAACCTGTTTCTTTTTCAACCATAGCCTTAAAAGCTTTTGAAATGCCCAAGCACTTCACTTTTATTTTTCATAAAATACACCCAAACTTTTCTACTATAGTCATCAATAAAAGTGACAAAATAATGATAGCCTCCAATAGATGTAGCTTTAGTAGTCCACACATCAGAGTGGATTAATTCCAATGGCCTTTTACTCTCTTGAACATGTCTAGGAAATGGTTTCCTTGCTTGTTTTCCAAATTGACAAGCTTCACATATCTTATGCATTTCTGCAACCTTGAACTTGGGCAATCCTGCAATAATATTTTGGGCGTGCATTAATTTAAGTCACTGTACATTAACATGACCAATGCATTTATGCCAGATATCAATATTTACAACTGCACTGGTCCCATGCGCAAACATTGCTGCACTCAATTCAGGCATGTCCACATCCAATGTAAACATCCTGCCCTTCTTCTTCTCTTTTGCTATCAGGCGACCTTTATTTTTCATATCCTTAGCAAAGCATCCATGAGGATTAAATCTGACCTGCAAGCCCTACCCAACCATTTGACCAACAAAAACTAGGTTTTTGGTGATGTTCAGAACATGAAATACATCAGACAGGTATTTCTTTTTCCGATCCTGCATAGACAAAGGAATTTTACCAATCTGCATGATAGGATGTGCAGTATCATCACCAGTCTCCACAAATCCTAGTTTTTCCATTTTCCTTGCATCCTGCATCCATTTTGCATGACCTGTCATGTGGTTTGATGCACCTGAGTCAACATACCACACATCATTGCTTTCTTCTACACTTGTCACAGAATTGGTCATGTGCTGCACCATAAACAAATGCTCATTTCTGTCATCACCCTGTCTACTAGAGGATGCATAATTGCCTTGCTGTAATTTTCCATTCATAATGTCATTCTTCTTTTTGTAGCAGTAGTCTTTAGCCATATGACCATTTTACCACAATAGTAGCATTCAACATTGTTGTTTGCATTTTGGCCTCTCTGCCATCCACTATGACCTCTTTGGCTCCCCCTGCCTCTAAGGTTACCATGTCCTCCTCCATAGGACTGGTTTTTTTGAATTTGCTGCATATTCTAATTTTTGCCATGGCCTCCAGATCAGTCTGCTCTACCTCTACCTCTACCTCTACCTCTACCTCTTCCAGCATTTAAGACAGTTTCTTTTGAAGTTCCTCCTGAAGAAGATGGACCACCATTTCTCTGCTCTTTAGAAATTAGAAGAGCAATCAACTCCTCAAAATCAGGAAATTTTTCACGGACGGCAATGGATGTCCGGAATTGTGCATAATCCTTTCCTAGACCATTCAAGGTCATAGAAACTAAATCATCATCTTCCATTGGCGACCCAATGGAAGCAAGTGCATCTGCAATCTTCTTCACCTTCATGTGGTAGTCATTGATGCTCATATTTTCTCTTTGCACATTGTGCAACTCTTGCTTGAGCTACATTTTCCTGGCTTGCATATTTGTGTTGTACATTTTTGCCAAAGTATCCCATGCCTCCTTTGGCATGCTTGCATCCTAAATATGCACAATCATAGAATCTGAAATACTGATAGACAGCCAGTACATAACTTTTCTAGCTCTCTCATGCTAGCCTTTAAATGCTTGCATTTCCTATTGATTGGGAACATTAGGAAGAATTGGTTCTTCTTCATTTCCAGTAATGAACTCCCAATAGTCTTTTCCCATAAGGAAATTCATCATTCTAAACTTCCATGCTTGGAAGTTATTCTTTTCAAGCTTTTCAGTGACAATCTGTGAAAGAGAGTCAGACGCCATTACAGAACACTGCAAAATATTCTGTCACTACAAAAAACACAACTTCTATCTCACAAGGCAAATTTGCAAAACTGACGAAAGTGGTATTTGACCACACAATCACTTCCTAGTGACGATTTTGCATCAAGAGGCAATAAGAATGATATTGTCACTCCCAATATCTATGTGCATAGGCATACGATGCAGTTTCTGTGGCAACTTTTCACCAACCTGTAGAACAATGGTCGCACAGCCAAAATAGGCCACTTGTCTGAGTGCCTGCAGAAAAACTTTCGCCACCAAAACGGGCCCCGAAACGGCCTCAAATCTCAATCTAAAACGGGCCTCGAAAGGGCGTCTCAGTTTAAGACAGTGCACTCTTGCACTTTCCGGGTGTGCTACCTGCAGAGATTTGCTCCCAAACTCAAGAAAGGAAAGCAACACTAATCCTCTTACCAAGACACTGTGAACTTGGTTTGCCTCCTTGAGCTCCTTATCACGAACCGAGCTCTAATACCATGTGAAGAGAGTGGGAGAGAGGTAAGGAGTCTCACTTGCAGCTTTCTCACATACACAATGGGGGAATACACACAAAGGTAGAGGCTGAAAACAGTTTTTCTCTTCTTAGTTGTGAAAGCCAAAAGACTCTCTCTTACAAGAAGGAATAGATGAACCCTATATGTGGGTCTCAAACCAAACTCAGCTAACCTAGGTGGCATACTAACTGAGCCACTAACTAGAGTACATAAAGATAGCTGTCATCTAGCTATTATTCATGGGCGGTGTACCAACCGCATCTGCAGCTAACAAGTCGGTGACATAAATGCACAACGGTCACCCTGGCATATCACGAGTGGAGCTCGATATCTCAATAGTTCATACTATTAGCAATGTAGACAAGTTGTAGCAAATAATCTCTATGGTGATAACTTGAATCATAATTCATAATGAGATATAAATCTTATTATATCAATGCAATCCCAAGAAGTTTGCCAACCCAATCTTGAAAGTAATCATTAAGCATTAGCTTCTATGATGGAACCAAGTAGCAAATCTTCTATATATAAGATAAATCATGACAAATTCCCACCCATCAAAAAGCCAAATTGGTTGGATGTGGGTAAATAAGTAGCTCTATTATAGCAATTTCACAATTGGAAGAATTGAAGGTAAGGTAAAAGTTAACCAAAAAATTTAAAGTGCTTTCTCGTTGTACCTACTACACAATAGGACCATGTACATCATCTAATTGCTGAGATGATTAATAACTCCATCTCATAGATCAACAAGTAGCCATAAAAATAGGTCCCACCACTCTTAAGCTTCCTGCAACAAATTCCATTGGAACTACAAATTCATAGCCATAAACCAATTTGAATGGTGTCAGACCTTTTGCTATCTTGTAGGCTGTTCTCAGTGCCCATAAGACTGAATCTAACTTTTGATCCCAACCTGTAGGATTGTCATTGTCCTCTTGAATATTTTCTTCATGATTTTGTTTGTACTTTTAGCTTGACCATTCCCTTGTGGGTAGTAAGGTGTTGATTTCTTGTGAAGCATCATATGTAGTTTTGTGACCTTCCTAATTGTCTTGTTGATGAAGTATGTGTCCCTATTTGACACAATCTCAATAGGAAGACCAAATCTTGTGATAATATTGTGGTATAGAAACCATGCAACAATTCTTGCTTTGTTGTCCTTGAGGGCCACTGGCTCTAGCCACTTTGTGCAATAATCAGTTGCACCTAGGATGTATTAGTTTCCTATGTATTTTGTTGCTAGCTTGATGGGACCTACAAAATCTAGCCCCCATTTTTTAAATTGGCCCAATGCAAGGATGGGCTGATGTGGCATTCTATCAACATCAAGTGGCCTATAATCTCTTTAGCATACCAAACATGACTTTGCATAACACTGATCCTCCATGAGCTTCTACCCAGATAGCCTTTTGCTCATGACTTTGTACACATCTCCTTATGACTTGATCTATCCCCCTCCTGTAGACAACTCCAGCAATGATCACGTAGGGTTTGCTTTGCAAGACAATCTTTTTTCTTTGATCTCTGGTCAAAGATTCGGATCATGAATATTCATGCATCAAGCAGTTCATCGGATATTCCTATTGGATCTTTTCCTGATGTCAATATGCTCAGGTAATTGCAATAGCATTCTGCTTTCCAAGTATTTGCACAATTGAATAATCAAATTCATGTAGCAAAAGAATCCATCTTGCAAGTCTTCTAGTCAATTGAGGTTTGTTCACCAAATATGTTAGTGCTTGATAGTCCACAGGAAAGATAACCTTGTTGCCAAGTAGATAGTGCCTAAACTTGTGTAATGCATATACCATTCCAAGTGCTTCTCTTTCAGTGACTGGGTATAACTCTAACCACATAATTCTTCTCATGTTTGGATAGAATCCTACTTCCATAGTACACTAGTCTAAACCACTTTTCTTTATTTTGCTGCATCAATACTGCACCAACATCCACATTTGATGCATCCACAGAAACATCAAAGGGTAATGTCCAATCAGGTGGCTGGAGTATGGGTGCTACGACCAACATGTTTTTCAAGATATCAAAGGATTCTTGTTGCTCTCTTCCCAATACATATTGTTCTGACTCCCTTGTTAGCTTGGTAAGTGGGAAGCATACTTCATATAAAAACCTTAGAAACTTGTAATGCCATTTGATTTGACCAACAAATCTTTGCAATTTTTTGACATTCTTTGGAGGGTTTTCCTTTTGTATCACTGAGACTTTCTTGGGATCAATTTTCATCCCTTCTTTTGAGATGATATGTCCCAAAAGGACTGCTCTTTTTACAACAAATGCACATTTAGCAGGGTTGAAGCTGAGCCCTAGCCATTCTACATTTTTCAAAGCATAGTCTAAGATGATCAAGGTGCTCATGTCTTTTTCCAAAAATTGAAAAATCATCCAAAAATACTCTCATGAAAGTTGTTAAGTATTCTGCAAATACAACCTGGATGTACTTTTGGAAAGTTGGTGGTGCATTCTTGAGTCCAAATGTCATTACATTAGATGGAAAGACTCCCCGCTCAGTCACAAATGTTGTTTTGTCCTTGTCTTCTTAGGCCATTATTATCTGACTTTAGCCTTTGAATCCATCTAATAATTTGTAGATTTCATGGCCTGCAATAGCATCTAAGACTGAGTCATAAAAGTGTAGTGGGAACGGATCAGTACATGTGGCAACATTCAACTTTCTATAGTCCACACATATTCTCAATTTGACAATTGGTGATAACCATGTTAGGTGATTTGATGGGGATATATGTATCCAACTTTGAGCACTTTATCCAACTCCTCTTTTACTTGTCTGGCATAGTTGGGGTTTATTCTATACATTTACTGGATCACTGGAGTTGCATCCTTCTTCAGGTTGATTCTATGTTGGTAGAATGTCAAATCTACCCCTTCCATATCTGTATAATGCCATGTAAACACATCTTTAAATTCGATTAGCAATTGTCTGAGGCATTCCTCTTGAAGCCTAGTGCTTACAAGCACTATTTTTGGGGCATTAGGGTCTCCAAGATTCATCTCCTCTAGATCATCCTCTTTTACTCTTGCACTTCTTTTCACATGTTCTTCAAACTATTGCTCTGCCTCAATAATGGCTTGCACATGTGTTTTGTGATTGTCATCTAATGCATCATCCTCATTGTTAGACTCATTTGTATGATTATACTTTGTTTTGGCAGAATCTATATCCGACTTCTGTTTGATTCTATGTGCCTATGAAGTTTCCATAGTCGGATCATATTTTGTGGTTTTCCTTCTTCACTGATGTATTGCTTCACAATGCTTCTCAGATCCACCTCAAATAGAGGTACAACTGATGGGTCCCTTCTCAAGAACGTTTCCTCCTTATCTTCCTCTAGTTCAGCCCATCATGTTGACTCCTTCTGGCTCCAATGGCTGCATATGTCTAGGGAAACTCTTCTTTGTTGTCGGGAGATCTTGAACTTTTTCTTACCCTTTCTGATTGTAATCCTCTCAGCCCCCCAATCTTGCTTCACTTTCGTAGCCCTGAGCCAAGGTCTGCTACCTAGGAGCATGGAGTAGGAGCTGTCTCTTTCCCCCATCCAAAGTACAACAAATGTCACAATGAAACTTTATCCCCATATACTGATTACTTGGCCTCTGAGAATGCCAAGTGGTTATGTCCTTCTCTGATGAGCCAATCTTACCTAGAAGGGTAACTCTTTAGAGCAAAATTTCTTAAACAATTCTTCAAACAATATGTTTACTCCAGTTCCTCCATCATAAGTGCATAAGGGATTCTTTGTCTCTCATATTCCCACTCTATAATCCCTTCTTCCCACGGTTGAGGTGTATATTTCTGCAGCTTCTTCTTCATCCTCTTCGGGCATTCTTTTTGGTGCCTTAGGTAGGTTGTCTTCTTGTAAGCCTTGAAACAATTGTTTTTTGAATGCAGGTACTAGATTCAGTAGTAGGTGATCCAAGGCCATTTCTACTTTTGAGTGTAGTAGTTCTTTGAAGAAAGCCAAGCCAACCCATGACCTTTTGCATTGTGAGCCTTTTCTCTTTTCAAGACCATAGTGTTGTCATTGCATGTCAAACATATTCTCTTGCAAATCCTTTGCTGGTTGTCTATTGTTGCTACTCTCTACTTTTTTATTACTCTCCAATTTAGTTCTGATAGGAATCTGAATCTCTACCTTAAACACTTATTTCATTAATTTTGGACTCATATGTCTACGTTTTGACTATTATTTAAAATCCTTCCCAAATGCAAAGTTTACTTTATGAAAATGTCATTCAAGAATCAAAGTTTACTTTCTGGCATTGTCATTTCCACATAATACATTTCAATATATCTCTTTACAATGTTACACTAATAATGCAAAAACTACTATTAAATCCTAATTTTGTATTTCTTGTTTTCAAGAATCATATTATTAAATTAAAAAATCCCTTGAGTTATTAGTTTAAATCCATGAAAAACCACGCTCTTGATGATTCAAAAAATTTAAAAAAGGTATACACAAGAGACCTGCAAGATTCTATTTACTTTCAATGCAAAAAACCATAACACTCTAGGTTTATATAGACATGAGACATGATGGAAGCCTTTGTAC
Source organism: Dipteris shenzhenensis (assembly GCF_047967505.1). Taxonomy (NCBI): domain Eukaryota; kingdom Viridiplantae; phylum Streptophyta; class Polypodiopsida; order Gleicheniales; family Dipteridaceae; genus Dipteris; species Dipteris shenzhenensis. The sequence continues at coordinate 25,667,430 of NC_141626.1, read as the reverse complement.
TCTAAAAAATAGCAATAACTATGCTTGCAATTTTACATTATCATAAGCTTACAAGAAATATTGCTATGGATGAGTCTTTGTACAAAGGATCTGCCGTGGCCTTTTCAATAATTTAATTTTACCTTTACCGTGAGTTAAGTACAAAGGATCTGCCATGGCCTTTTCAGACAGCTACTATACAATGTATTGTTATCCTGGTTCTCCTTCCTACCCCTTGGCTCATACCATACCACTGTAAATGTTGTAGCTCTCCCCCGGTCATCCATGCTCACGTCCACTACTTTCACAACCCAAAACTTCACTTTCTCATGTTCATCATCCGATGGTCAAACTACAACAAAACAATGGACGTCTATGTCTATTTGTGGCATAAACTCTCTCTCCTTGGGTCCACAATATGGATGTGGGAGCAGCGATTCAAAGTCATTTTCAAAGAGACCACATGCTAGGCGCAAGTCGTTACCAACATTTGGCCAAAATAAAGGCCGTTTTGCCTTAATATCATTCTCTCACATTTTTGCAAGGTTGTTTATCAATTGGTAGGTCTTGCTAATTACAACACTAGTGTGTTCCTTCCAAAAGGGCTTCCAATCAAGAAATCTTCGGGGCATTTCCTCTTTGTATGTAATAAAAGCTTTTAAGCCTTCTATTGCACCTTTGGATTTCTCACTAAATTCTCTTATAGGAGCCCATGTTGGATGCATTTCTTTGCTCAGAATTGAAGTTAAGAGAGAGTAAGGTTCTTCAAGTTTCCATTTTGTATCAAGAGAATAGTATTGCCACTGCATCACTAGTTTTTCATCCTTTAAGAAAAAGCAAAAATAGTGTGGAGCGCCATGACCTATTAGGGCATCACCACATTTTTGTATGAAAGGTAGAATAAAGCTCTTCCAATCATACATCCATTGAGGATACTATTCCTTCCTTGTGGCCACCAACTTCCCTCCCACATTTTCTTTCAAGTCATCCATCATCTCCATGTCATTGTGTTTTAGTTCTCTTGAAACCATGCTAAATACCTGATCAATATCCTCATGTGTGTGCCCAACCAACGAAAACCCAACTCCAATCTCATTGAAGATTCTATGAGCGATTAGCATTGAGCAGAATGCAAAGAAGAGTACATCCTTATTCTCTCATCTGCAATTGTCTGTCTGTACTCTCAAAGTTACTGGTAGGCGACCCTTTTCTGTATGTACATTATGAATTGCCTTCGTAATGGATGTTACAACTTGATTGCTATCATGTAGATGCAAGGAATCAATCCATATGTCTGTAAAAAACTTAAATCCATGCACTAACACTCCACATAAATGTGTCTTTAAAAAGTATTTTCCTTGTAGCTTAGGTGGAGTGTTAATGAATCGAGGTAATGTTGTTCTATTTTGATCCATACCATCTACAATAACGTACATGTACTCATTTGGATGAGAAATAGCTTCCTCTTTCCAAAATGTATATTTTTTTCTAGAATGTCAAACAAGTCCATGATGAAATTCTCTCTTTTTTTTGTAAGCTTCTTTTTGTTCTAGAGATGTTGCACTCTCAAGTGCTTGCTTTAGATCATCACAATCATTGCACTTTGACATTTTTTGCCTCTTTGGGATTTCAACATGTCCAAAGCTTTTTTTCCAAAGAGTATACAAAGTATGAAAAGATATCGGTGCATGCGCTCTTTGCCTCTTTGTTTCTCCAATAGAGTTAAATACTTCTTTTTTTGTCAAACCTATTGAAAGGTGCAATTCTGATAGATGGGGTTGCGGTAAAGCATTTTCATGAATGTAGTCTTTCAAAATTGCTGTTGCCACAACCGTTGAGGCTCTTGTTTTGGGCCTTCTTGTGTTTCCATGAATGTTAAATTTTACTCCATACTTTGCTTTATTAGCCAAATTCCAATATGTGCCATGTGATAATCCTGTAATAATGCGATATGCATTATTGCAAATACTTTTTCCATTTATAAGAGGCCTTATCTAATGTCCTGAGCTTTGCCTTCTTTTATCATTTATAAGAAAGCAAGATAGTCTCTTGAGTAGGTTTTCATTTCCTCTGCTCCCTTTCCTTTTCTAGACATGTTCTCTACAACCCTTGATGTCATGTAAGTTAATGGATCACATACATCTATGCTTATAGCATGTAGATCACATTGCTTTTAGCATAACATCTTCAGTCATTCCTCTTATTCTCTTTGGTTGCTTTTCTAGATCTACTGCCTGGACTCGCTTTCATTTCATGCATCTGTATGTCTGTTTTGGGACCTTCTGTACATCCTTATTTGGACTTGTGCAATTCTCCTTGTAAGATTTATTTGTCACTTTGTTTTCATGGGATGTTGCATCCTTGATCTTATCACTTTGATAGTCAAATACTAAATAGTCCTTTGTTGATATCATCCCTGCTTTTGATACATTCATAGAACCATTTATAACATTAACTGTTTCATAGTCAAAGTCAAATACTCAATAGTCCTTTGTTGATCTCATCCCTACTTTTGATACAATCGTAGAACCACTTGTCATAGTGAGCGATAGAGTGTCTAGAATGATCTTCAAACTCATCTATTCCTGAGAGAACATCACTCATTGATGCACTTTCTATGGATTTCATAACTCCATAGTCTTAATACTCCTTTACTCCTGAGACAACATCACTCATTATATCATCATGCATGATTTCCATAATTCCATAGTTACTTGGTTTGACTCCAAGAACTTTATCAGTATCCATGAAGCCATCTATGCTTGATAAGATATCACTTTTGACATCTTTTCCCAAGTTCTCAATGTGCATGAACTCATCCACCCCGGGTAAGGCATCACTTGTGAAATCTTTTTCTTTCTCCAGTACCAATGAACTCATCGACTCTTGATAAGATGTCAGTTATAGTTGAGTGCATTGGAATCATCCATCTCTGAAGGAATAGAGCTTGGTACATTGGCATATTCTTTCAATTCTTTTATGTTGTAGTATACATTTTGCTTATCATTAAAAACCACATGCCAAGTCTTTCTTTAGAAATTGCATGCTCCATCTCAAACCCTTACCTACCTCATAGTAGGGACCATCCAATGAGATTGAGTTATCATCCATACCATCATCAGTAACTTTTTGAATTCTCATCTGTGCAAATGTCTAGTGTTCCACTTGTTTAAATCCCAAGACTTGACCTTTTGCTACATTCTTATTTGCAAATGATAACATTTGTAAAATATCTCCCACTTTAAAATCCAAAGATTTTGTATTCCTGATGACATGTGTTGGATAAGTCTCATCTCTGTCCCATGCAATAAATGCTTTGTTGGAGGTATTATACCAAGTCTTCTAAAGTGACAAATAGAATTTGGATCACTTTCATGGATTGTAGCAAATGCAACTATATCTCTTTTGCAACATAGAATCACCTCCATCCATAGAATAAATTTTGTAGCTATCTCCTTTGTGAGTTTCCTTTGCAAACAAGCTGTAACAACCATTATAAAGAACATTACTCCTTCTCAATAATCTACTTTATTAATTATTTAGAAATCTAGATCTTGTTTAGAAAATATGGGAGGTCTTATTTAGAGATCCCTGTTTTCAATAATGGATTTAAGATTTAGCAATTAGCAATTTGCTAAACCTAAATCCTTTAAACCCTACCCCCTAAAATAAACCCTAAATCCTAAATCCTTAACCCAAACACTCTAAACCCTAATCCTTGCTCTTTAAATCCTAAACCCGAATCTTGCTCCCTAAACCCTAAACCCTAAATCCTCACCCCTAATCCCCAAACCCTAAACCCTAACTCTGGCCCTCGAAACCATAAACCCTAAATCCTAAAGCCTAACCCCTAATCCCTAAACCCTAAACCCTAAGCCCTAAATCCTAAACCTTAACCCCTAACCCCTAATCCCTAATTCCTAATTTTGGCTCTCGAAACCCTAAATCTTAACCCCTTAACCCTTAATCCCCAATCCCTAAGCCCTAAACCCTAAACCCTAAATCCTAAATCTTAAACCCTAAATCTTAAACTGTAACCCCTAATCCCTAAACCCTAAATCCTAATCCTAGCCCTCAAAATCCTAAATTCTATACCCTAACCCCTATTTCCTAAACCCTTACCCTCAAACCCTAATCCCTAATCCCAAAACCTAAATCCTAAACCCCTAAATCCTAATCCGTAAACCCTAACCCCCAATCCCTAATCCCAAAACCCTAAACCTAAACCCCTAAACCCTAACCCCTAATTTCTAAACCCTAAATCCTAATCCTAGACCTCTTAACCCTAAACCCTAATCACTAGCTCTTAAACCTTAAACCTTAATCTTGGCCCCCTAAACCCTAAACTCTAACCCCTAAACCTTAAACCCTAATCTTGGCCTTCTAAAACCTAAACCCTAACTCCTCAACCCTAAACCTAAACCCCAAACCCTAACTCCCAAAGCCTAACCCATAAACCTTAACCCCTAATCCCTAAATCCTAATCCCTAATCCCTAAATCTTAAACCCTAATCTTGGCCCTCTAAACCCTAAACCCTAACTCCTAATCCCTAAATCGTAAACGTTAATCTTGACCCTCTAAACCCTAAACTCTAATCCGTAAAAACTAACCCCTAATCCCTAAACCCTAAACCCTAACTCCCAAACCCTAACTCCCAAACCCTAAATCCTAAACCCTAACCCCAAACCCTAAACCCAAATCCCCAAACCCTAAACCTTAAAACCTATGATTGATTTAAGTAATATTGTTCATTTAAGTAATTGTTTTCATTAGGATTGATAAGTGGGAGTGGAATTGATAGTAGGAATGTGGGAATGGGAGTGGGAGGTGGGGGTGGGAGAAAGGGAGAGTGGGAGTGTGGAAGTGGGAGAGGTGGAGGTGGGCCTGGGAGTGGGAGTGGGGGAGGTGGCGGTGGGGGTGGGGGTGGGAGGATGTGAGTGGGAGGGTGGGAGTGGGAGTGGGTGGGAGAGGGGGAGGTGTAAGAGGGGAGAGTAGGAGAGACCAATGGAAGAGTAGGTACTTGGATGGAGGGGCAAATGGGAGAGGAGATAATGTGATGGAGGGACCAATGAGAGAGCACTTAAAACCCTATCTTTTCTTCATTATACTCTCCTCCTCTCATTGTTTCTTCCATTTCAACAAGGAAGAGCAAGAGGAGAAGCAAAAGGAGGAGCAAGAGTAAAAGCGAGCACAAGCATACATCTCAACTTTCTTCCAGGTATTTTTTTAAATTTTTATTCTAGAGAGAGAACTTAGAGAGAGCAGAGAGAGAGAGGTGGAGGGGAGAGTGAGGGAGGGGAGACGTAGAGAGAGAGAGAGAGAGAGAGAGATAGAGAGGGGGAGAGAGAGAGAGAGAGAGAGGTGTAGGGAGAGAGTGCCGCTGTCCTAGCAGCACGAGAGTGTGTGTGTGTGAGAGAGAGAGAGAGAGAGAGAGAGAGAGAGAGCTCAAAGGATCGAGAGAGGAGAGAGAGAGTGAGAGAGAGTGCCGCTCCTATGGTAGAGAGAGGTGAAGGGAGAAAGTGCCGCTATCAGGTGGCAGCGTGAGAGAGAGAGAGAGAGAGAGAGAGAGAGAGAGAGAGAGAGAGAGAGGGGAGGGCATAGGGGGAGAGAGAGAGTGCAAAGGAGAGGGAGGGGAGAGAGAGAGGTATAGGGAGAGAGTGCCGCTGCCGCGCAGTGCGCGCATAAGAGAGAGAGAGAGCAAAGGAGAGGGAGGGGAGAGAGAGGCATAGGGAGAGAGAACCGCTCCTACGGCAGCGAGAGAGAGAGAGAGAGAGAGAGAGAGAGAGAGAGAGAGAGAGCGTGAGAGAGAGAGAGAGAGAGAGAGAGAGAGAGAGAAATCTAGGGAGGGAGGGAGTGAGAGAGAGTAAGAATGAAAGAGATAGAAAATCTTACCAATGAGAAGGAGAAAGGAGTGTGTGATGATCAAGAAGGGATGTAGGAGAGATATTTTGATGGAGGGATGTGGGAGCTATAATCAATGAGGGATATTAGAGGAGAGATAGTGAAGGAGATTCAAGATGACAATGGGTATACGAGTAGAGGATGCTATCAATAGGAAGAAGGTTAGAGGCTACTAAAGAGAAGATAGGACCCAGTCAACCCAAAACGACCATCTGGAAATAGGCCACCGACCACATGTTAGAACCGTGCGCAGAATAGAGCAACTAACCTACAGTTATGTTCGGCTTAAAGCCATTCGGGATCATCTGGGGCTCCAAACGGGCCCCGCAGCCTGAGAGTGAGCTACCCTGAGAAATGCTCCGTCTACCCTCAGTGTGGTCAGTCATGGGATGCCTTCCCACACTTGCATGTAGCCTAGTTGGCAATGTGCCAACTCTATCTTAAGCCGTCCAACCATCAGGCCACACATGGCCCCCATCTGGTGTCCAAACTAGGACCTACCGGATAACTGAGCTACTCAAATGCCTTCTTCTCATATGGGGGCCTTTACAAGTACAGTTAGCTGGTTCCTGCGTAGTTACACGAGAGTGGAGCATTGATATCTAACATGTTTGACATGCCAAAGAGATTATAGGCCACTTGATGTTGACAGAAGGCCACATCAGCCCATCCTTGCATTGGGCCCATTTCAAAAATGGGGGCTAGACTTTGTAGGTCCCATCAAGCCAGCAACAAAATACATAAACCAATACATCTTAGGTGCAGCTGATTATTGCACAAAGTGCATAGAGGTAGTGGCCCTCAAGGAAAACAAAGCAAGAACTGTTGTATGGTTTCTATACCACAATATTATCACAAGATTTGGTGTTCCTATTAAGATTGTGTCAGACAGGGGCACACACTTCATCAACAAGATAATCAGAAAGGTCACAAAACTACATATGATGCTCCACAAGAAATCAACACCTTACTACCCACAATGGAATGGTCAAGTTGAAAGTACAAACAAAATCATGAAGGAAATATTCAAGATGACAGTGGATGATAATCCTACAGATGGGGATCAAATGTTAGATTCAGTCTTATAGGCACTGAGAACAGCCTACAAGGTAGCAACAGGTCTGCTAACACCATTCCGGCTGGTTTATGATTGTGAAGCTATAGTTCCAATGGAAATTGTTGCAGGAAGCCTAAGAGTGGCTATGGAACACAGAATTTCCCCAAAAGAATCAATCAATTTTAGAGTCCAATAACTATTACCACTAGATGAGGATAGGATACAAAGTTCCTACATTGCTGACATCATTCAAAAAACAAGAGTTGCTTGCATCAATAAAGACATCAAGTTCAAACTCTTTAGAAAAGGTGATCTAGTATTGATGTTCAATACAAAATTGGGAAAGAGGCCAAGTAAATTCAAACTCAGGTATGATGGCCCATTTAGAATAATGGAGGTGTTTGATCAAGGCACTTTCAAGATAGTTGGCCTTCATGGTGATGTCTTTGACAAACCAGCCAATGGATTTAGGGAAGCCCTATGTGGGGCCTGATCCATCAGCACCAAAGATAAATTTGGTGAGTATACAAGGTTATATTGATATCTATCATAATTGTAATCCATGTGATACGGCTACTAGAAGGAAGCAGAAACTGCATTCGACACTGCCAAAGAGTAAAAAATTGAAGAAGATTTCCAATCTACTCCAAAATGGTACTAGCATAAGCTTCAACAAAATGAGCAGCAGCATAAGGATGAGCCTCATGACTAGATTCAGATTCCCCAACCAATACCAATCTAATTCTAGGAGATCGAAGAAGAAATGCAGGCCAACTACCAAAAGCAGTAGAACCTCACCAATGACTCCAACACACCCAACAAGGAAAGTGAATTGGGAGCATGGCGCAACAAGTACAATGCAAGCATGAGAAGGTCAGACATTCGCTTTGAGAAGGCATACTAGGAAAAGTATTCCGACTCATAGCCGTATGGCAAAAAGAAGGTAGACAACTATCCGCAGCCACCGTGCATGTTCATATGGACAAGGGAGGAACCATTGGTGAAAGAGAATAGTCAAAAGCCACATAGCAAGCCATTCCATCGTGGTAAGTAGCACGGAGGAGGAGGTCAGTTGGACAACAATCCAACCACCACGTGGAGTCCAACCCGCCAACAAGACTACAACCGGGCCCACCATCCGTCTATGCTCTGCCAACAAAAAGTTCGACCGAAGTCTGAATTCACTAAGAAAGAGAAGAAGGAGAGGGTCTGCCGACCCCCATCTGCCCATCAACCAAGAAAACACAAGGAAATGCTCAATGGTGCATCCGACTGTACTCCAACAAAACGGCATCTGACTTCTCCAAACGGCTCCAACCACAGGTGGAACGGCTTCAATATAATCACCCACACCAATGATCATATGTCATCAAATCAAACTCATGATTGACAAGCATCCTCCAACAACTTGGGCACACATATCGCGCCACCTCGCACTCCCGATTCGCCACCCCGAGTGAGCATCACCTTTCGGGCAAGTCCATTAGCCGCATGCAATGTTCGACTGTGTGAGGTGCCAACTATAACCCAAAGAAGCAGTTCACTTCAGCTCACACAAGGCGATCTGCAATCCTTGCCGACAAAATACTCGACCCTCAAAGATTCCACATGCAGCTACATGGTCCCCAAGTGCTCACTTCCACTCGCACATTCACTGGCTGAAGGTGAAGAAAGATTGCAATTAGAATTTCTCAATGACACCACAATTGGTGCAGACACCACAACGAAGAAGAAAGGCCAGAAACCCGTGCAAAAAATCCCACGAAAGAAAAACGTTGCAGACCCAGAAACGATTGTAGTCGCAATACTAAAAGAGGAAAAACCAAATGAAGAGGCAATTATGCCCCTAGGTAAGAAGTAGATGATTCAAGCAAGCTTCAAGGAATTTTAGTCGCGGCATAACAAGTGGCTTAAAAAGGTAGGCTTACTTGGCTGTGCTAGCTTAACATGGAACATTTGGAAATCTCAACTAGATGCGATGCAGCAACCTCCCACGAGAAGAGGAGATCTCATATGACAAAGATGTCGAGGCCCACATAAATAGAGAGTTCTCACCTGCGAAGACAGCCAAAATTACTTCTTCATCAATAAGTTGCAAGATCCTTATCGAAGACAAAAATTTGAATGGTATTTGGAGAGGCTCCAACTCCTGGTTAAGACAAACACCATGAGCAAAGAAAACTATGCTATCCTCAGAGTTGCTGAGAGAGGTAGCAAAATTTCTTGGGCAAATCTGCTACACTCAAGGCTGATGAGTGAAGTGATAAAGAAAAACTTGAGCAACACCAATAAACACTCAAAGGTAGGACTTTTTAATCTTGCGGGGTCATGTCATTTGGTATCAGCAGAGCCATCCTATCACAATTGAATTCAAAGTGAGGTATGCAAAAAAGATGTCTTCCAGGTACGCTTTTTGAGATTGCTCTTGCAAATATGAATTTCCACTCAGGTATGGGTTGAATTGTTGGTTGATGATGCATGCTCGTGATTGGGAGAGTTGTGGAAGAAATAGACGTCCATAGGCTGTGTGCTCTCTCTCGGTTGCTACGTGTTTGTAAATTGAGATTCCTTGAGAAGGGTAGGCCATGAGAAGACTTGATGCTTTCAGCAAGAGATATGAGGATGGATTGTTTCTGATCTATAACTTCCCATGCTTGGGTTGTTCATGTGATTGTATGTGTGGGGACGTGTGAGAATGGGTCAGTTAGGGAAAGAATTCCCTATGCATTCTAGTGGATGAGATACCCACCCTAGAGAACTAGATTTGCTGCAGTTGAGAAGTAGGAGGAAAGAGAGGGCGTTCATAAGCCCATTAGAGAGCAGCTTGTCTAGTAGATTTGGGCATCAGGAAAAAGGGCGATGAGATTGGGGCAGACGCTTAAATTTGGAAGGAGTGTGTGGCTGAATTTAGCGAGTTTTGGCTAATTTTGACTGACTGGAGAAAAGTGGGACCAAATCTATTAAAAGCGAGACTATTTTTTGGTCAAAAAGCAGGTTGTTTTTTTGGTTTTCTCTAGCAAGGAAAGCACTTGCTCTAAATCAAGCACCCACCCTAAATTCTTCTAGCTTTTGATGGCCCTTCCTAGCTATTTATGTACCCGGGATTCCTCTCTCTGTCTCACTTCAGCACTTTGTTGAAAGATCACGCTCAACATCATGTGATTACATGTGCATAGCACTAACACATACAAAGTGTTATTAAGGAAAGGGTTAGATGCCCTAACCCTAACCCTAAATGGGTTTGTATATATTCTATATTTTCAACTAAATCTAGTGTACAATTAGTCATTTGTGGTGTGCTCTCTAATTGTGCCCTCTCTCCTCATCTCCACTCTTCTCCTCTCCCCTCTTCATATTTTGTCATGGTATCAGAGCTTCCTTGCCTTCCGCTGAGGAATTGCGATCCGTATGAGAGAGTGTGATTGGTAGACTGTTCGAGAGATTGAGATTCATGCTTTCATTCTGTTGATGAAAGATTTTAGCTCATTGGAAGAGATTTCCGTCCATTGCATTGAGGGGATTCCATACTTGAGAGAGTTTAAGACAAAGTTTCCGCCACTGTGAGATATCCTTCCATTGTGATTCCGTGAGAGAGAGAGAGTGTGTGTCCATTTTGTGAGAAAGAAAGGCTCCATTGTTCAAGCAACGACCAAGGTTGCAGTAGCCTATCTAAACGACTTCAACAGCAACTTCTTCTTCACAACGAGCTTCCTGCTAACAACAAGCAAGTCCTAAAGCAACTAAGTGACCTAAGGCTTCCAATCGACCAGTCTCAACTCGACTTCTTCAATTAGTGGCGGTCGACTCCATGGCACTAGCATCTATAGCTTCTACAGCCATATAGACAAAGGCGACTCTCCTTGTTCCTATTATAGTTCTTCCACAGGAGATAATGCTATCTTAGGAGGGGTCGTCGATGATTTTGAAGGTCTTGAGGAGGAAAGGAGCGGGACCGGGTCTGTGAGACTATCTACAACCACAACAGATAAGACCCGTTGCCAGTGACTCATCTGCTCTTCTACCACGTCATCCCTATCTTGCCACATCAACAGACTGTGTTGGTTGCCATGTCATCACTCCAACGTGACAGCCATGTCATCCATGCCACATTACCTACCACCTCAGTAGGCATAGTCAACATCTACATCATCAGGCTGACCTTAATTGCTACGTCATCCATTAACCAAGTCAAAGTGCCACATCATCAGCATTGACCAATCAAGTGCCACATCACCTTGTCTAGTCAATAGTGCCACATCATCACTACCATGTGGCACTGTCCCCTGTCAGGCACTCTGACTCCTCTGCAAGCACATTGTGCACACTACACATAGGTGAACATCAACACACTGCTCCACTGGCACACTATTGACAGGCATACCCCTACATGTGACTCCTTGACTGCCACATCATCATTGACCACGTTGCACCCTTTTTTGCCCCTCCACATAGATCAAGCTGTATCTCTTGATTTAGGAAGAATTTGAGGGCACTCCAAAATGGAAAATCGCTGGATTTTTTGTGCTCTACACACTCGTCACATCAAGTGCACATTTCAACACAAGTTGCATACACTTTTGAGCCTCGTCGACGACAAATCCACTTCCTACACGCACATCAACCTCTACATCGATGCATCTGACCCAGCACATTAAAAAAACCAAAGAAAAAGAAATTATTTGATGTTCTTTTCTTTGATCAACGGTTGGTCTAGATTTAGAGCAGAGTAGACTTACATGCACATCAACCTCTACATCGACGCATCTGACCCAGCACATTAAAAAAACCAAAGAAAAAGAAATTATTTGATGTTCTTTTCTTCGATCAACGGTTGGTCTAGATTTAGAGCAGAGTAGACTAGATCACCATAGTGGATTTCTCCAAGTTTACAATCTAAGACATGCTCAAAATTCCCGACTAGTTCCTACTCGGAGTCAGTGCCTATGCTCACATACGATTTCACATCATCACATTACCTGAAACCTAACGTTCATCAGTTCAGTGAGAAAACTTCAGAGTGTTCAAAGGCATTAACCGATTGATTAGTAGGTAGATATCACATGATTTGATTTCACACACACATGCCATCATTATAACATTCGGCTATTTTTCGACATTGTGTACATCATTTCAAGCCTTTTAAAGCCTCTTGGCTATTTCCAGCATCATTTGCCACAAGCCTTGTAATTTAGATTGGATTATATATTGCAGTTCTACCTTCACCGATAGTTCAGATTTCACTTGGCACAGTAGACAGTGATTTCAGAGACAGTCCTTGCACCATGTCTACGACTAGAAACGTCAATCTAGAGACATCTGCCAAGCTAGACATTTCAATTACAGCACATGGAAATAGCAAATGGAGACCATTCTTGTACTTTAAGAAAAATGGGAGTATGTTGATTGATCTACACCTGGACCATTGGACGATCCAGCCACTAACAGTAGCTCTACTCCACCTATTGTCATAGCACCAACAGTGGGATCTCTAGCTACATAAATAGTTTTCACACCTATAGAGCAGGTCCTGCCATTGCTCGAGCACATGCAAAATGGGACAAGAAAGACAATTATGCATATCATCTGATCAAGAAGAACGTGCAAGATGTCATGCTAGGATAGCTCAACACCGTCAAGACATGAAAAGAAGCATGGGATATGTTCACAGCTCTCTACGAGTCCAAGAACACTTCTAGGATTCTCACACTGAGAAACCAAATCAATCAGATTTTTTGCAACAGGAGCGAAACCGATCATGCTTATCTACTCATGATCAAATATTACAATAATCAACTCGCAGCAGCAATAGGAGAGACCATGAATCTAGCAAAAATAGTTTAAGTCATCCTCAATGGATTAGGAGAGGAATAGGAGAATCTAGTCCAGAGTATTGCCATCCAACGGCAAATTCCGACACTGGAAGAACTTTAGCTAGTTTTACTTGGTGAAGAACTCAGGGCTCAGGCCATTCATGCACGCAAAGGTCATTCCAATGATTAAGCATTCACAACTTCATATAGAAGCAGATGCAGAGGTAGAGGTAGAGGCAGAGGTAGATCATTCTACTGAAGTGGTCATCATCAGCAAAGTCAGAATCAGCATCAGCATCATCCTCAGCAACATCAGCATTAGCAAAGAGGAAATCATTCCAACCAAGGAAGATTCCAAGGACGAGGGAATGCATCCACCATTGTGTTAAACATTCAGTGCAACTACTGTCATAAGTTTGGACACTATAAAAGAGATTGCCACAAGAAGCAGAACAACCAAGGCGGTCAATCCAACAACAATCGAGGGAATTTCTGTGGAAGAGAAAATCATCGTGGTGGGCATTCTAGTCACAGTCATTATGCAAATGAACATGGGAATATGTTCCTTGTTGCAAATGAGAAAATGCAGAAGACTGCTGATACAATGTATCTAGACACTGATTACAATTCAAAACAAGATTTCAGCTATCAAGTCAACCAAGCAGGTCAGGATCCTTGGTACATCAACAACGGTGCACCATCCCATATGACAAAGCATCTTAGGAATGGTTCATAGAGATGAAACCATTAAAAGGTCATAAGAATGTCATCTACATGGCAGAAAATACACCAAATCTAGTTCAAGGGACATGCATTATCCCTATGAACAATTTCACTAGCACGAAAAAATTGGTGAAAGATGTACTCTATGTTCCAAAGCTCAGCAAGAACCTCTTGTCACAATAGGTCAAATGATGGAACATAACTACTGATTCATCTTTGACAGAGATGAATACACTATAAGAGACAAATCCAGAAGATTTTAGCCAGTAGAAAAAGGACTCAAGGAAGGAAGCATGTTCAGAATGCTAACTACAGTACCAGATTTGCATGCCATGTCAGCTCAACCGCAACATGTCACTATCCGCAAAATGGCACAAGAGATATGGACATGTCAATTTCAAGAGCTTGATAGATCTCAGGAATTAGAATATGGCAATTGAGATTCCTAAGCTACAGTTTCTTGGAAAATATTGTGAAGCATGCTGCTTCAGCAAACAAAAGCGAACCAACTTTGGCAGAAGTACCTCTCGAGCAAGAGGTATTCTTTATTTGATTCACATAGATGTATGGGATTATGCCCATACCCGCAGCATCAATGGTTCAATTTACTACTTTACTTTCATCGTCAACTACAGTAAATATTTTTTGGTCTACTTTCTGAAAGAGGAATTTGAGGTCTTTTCTAGATTTCAAGAATTCAAAGCCATGGTAGAAAACCAAGCAGGCAGAAAGATCAAAGTCTTGAGATCACATAGAGGAGGTGAATACATGTCTTCAACATTCATGAACTTTTGCAGAAGTCATGACATTTGAAGACAATTCACTTGTGTAGATACTCTTTAGTAGAATGCAAGACCTGAAAGCAAGAATGGTACTTTAGCAGACAATGCTAGAGCAATGCTTAGTGAGAAGCATCTTCCAAATCAGTATTAGGCAAAAGCAATAGCCACTGCAAACTATTTGCTTAATCGGCTTCCAACCGAACCAATTCATGATATGACACCGTATGAAACATTCACTGGACACAAGCCATGCACTGGGCATCTCCGCATATTTGGTTGCATAGCATATGTTCACATACATGACGATTATTGCAAGAAATTGGAGGCAAAGCCATGCAAATGCATCATGGATGGCTACAGTGAAGACAGCAAAGCATACTAGTTATATGATCCCATCAACTGCAAGGTCATTATCTCTAGAGATGTAATCTTTGATGAGGAATCATAATGAAAAATCTCAAATACACAGGAGATAGACTCACCGATTACTCAATCATCTACTAAAAAGATTGATGAAGAAGAGCAAGAATTGCCAGAAGCACCCCAAGAAGAGCCACAGCAACTCAAACGGTCTACTAGGGAAAGCAGACCTCTAGCCAAACTGACATATGCTCAAAAAGCAATTCAGGTTGAAACTACTAACTATGCTCTTATGACTACCATCATGGCTACAGAAGAGTCAGTGTACTTTTGAAGACGCAGTTGACAAGCCAGAATGGCAAACTGCTATGAATGAAGAAATGGAAGCTTTGTACAAGAATAATACTTGGGAATTATGCGACCTTCCACCAGGAAAGAAGGCCATAGCAAACAAATGGATATACAAAGTGAAGTACAATCCAAATAGAAGCATCGAAAGATACAAAGCCAAACTAGTTGTTGCAAAAGGATCTGCACAGCAGTACGATCAAGATTATGATAGACTTATGCTCCAATAGTAGCAAAGATGGATTCTATACGGTTCTTGTTATCACTAGCAACACTCAGCAGATGGAATGTGTACCAACTCGATGTCAAGAATGCATTTCTCAATGGTTACCTAGACGAGGAAGTCTACATGCAACAACCAGTAAGTTATGTTGAACTGGGATAGGAGAATCAGGTTTGCCATCTCAAGAAAAGTCTCTATGGATTAAAGTAAGCACCCAGAAGTTGGTACAGTAGAATCGACAAGTATTTTACTGATTTGGGATACATGAAATCCAATGCAGATCATACTCTCTACTACAAAGTTCAAGGGGAAGACATTACTATTGCACTTTTGTACGTAGATGATCTGATTGTGACCAGAAGTAAGGATAGCTTCATCAAGAAATTGAAACAAGACTTATCTGTAGAGTTCGACATGAAAGATCTTAGACTTATGCACTATTGTCTTGGTATTGAGTTCTGGAGAGATTCAGACAGTTATGAGTCAGCTCAAATATGTTGATAGTCTTCTGAAGAAGTTTCATATGGTAGATTGTAAGATTACAACCACTCCCATGGAACAGAGTTTGAAACTTATTAAAGATTTAGAAAAGCCTACATTCAATGACACGTACTATAAAAAGCTCATCGGATCTCTTATATATCTGAGTATCACACGGCCAAATATTTATTATCAGTAAGCTCACTAGCACAGTTTATGGCAAATCCAAAATATTCTCACTGGAATGCAGCCAAAAGAGTCTTGAGATACATCAGAGGTACAAGACAATTTGGAATAGAATACAAAGGAAGTCATCCACGGTTGCATGGATACTATGACAATGACTATGCCGGATCCACACAGGGATATAAATTTTTCCTTTTTCAAGTTGTTATATCATGGTTTTCAAACAAACAACCAACTGTTTCTTTGTCTTCGACTGAAGCATAATATAGAGCACTCACTGCAGGTGCATGTGAGGCTATATGGCTCAGAAGACTATTGTTAGAAACAGATTACTTTGATGAATCAAAGCCAACAACAATATATTTTGATACCCAATCGGCTCAAGCATTGGCCAAGAATCTAGTATATCACTCCAGAACAAAGCACATTGATGTCAAAGAGCACTTCATCAGAGAAAGAGTGTTACTTGGTAACATCACACTGTAGCATTGTGATGACAAAGAGAATGTTGCAAACATCTTTACCAAAACACCTGGTCAAGAGCTTTTCAAGAAACAACAACTCTTGGTTTGACGCAGAGGAAGGACATTCCCATTAAAGGGGTGTGATGGAATGTAATGCTCAGTCCTTCTTCGATTCTCCAGAATCATCATCTTAAGGGAAGGCCTATTTCATGATGTTGATCTTGAGGGAAAGTATTGAGAGACCACGCTCAACATCATGTGATTACGTATGCATAACACTAACACATATAGAGTGCTATAAAGGAAAGAGTTAGATGCCCTAACCCTAAATGTGTTTGTATATATTCTACATTTTCAGCTAAATCTAGTATACATTTAGTCATTTGTGGTGTGCTCTCTAGCTGTGCCCTCTCTCGTCATCTCCACTCTTCTCCTCTCCCCTCTTCATATTTTGTCACACTTCAGCGCATGAAGGAGAATTTTCCACCCTCTTTTCGCCTGAGATCAGCCTATCAGATTCCGTCATCTTTCTTGCTGCCCTCTACCTGCCTTCTTTCTTGATTCCACATAGCACCATATTCTTTCTTGCTCATGTGAAGAGCACGTGTTTGGACGCAACAACTTTTCTTCTAGTCTCTCTCTCGTGCAAGATATATTCTCTAGACATGGAAGGACATTAAAGTAACAAGACAACTACATTGGATTATTGTTTTATCGAGATGGAGGACGAGGCTACATCAAAGATTATTCCTCGTAGACCTCATGACTTGCTACTAGAGAGATGGATTCCTTGATGGTTGAACTCCGGGCAGCTCTTCACTACTATGAAACCCCTCAGTACCAAAAATATATTGAAGAAGGCTCGTGTTGTTCTAAATGTAGACAGCTTGTTTTAGAGTCTTTATACCGCTTTCGAGTTATTGAGAAGCGATGAAGAGGTTGAGATTCTCAGTTTTGACCGACACCCAATTATTTTTTGCTCGATTGGATCTTTTGAACCACTCTTGGTTCAAGAAGCTCCCCAATTTTGTCTGAATTATGTTCTAAATTGTCTTGCTATTAAATTGATTGAGTTTTGGTTAATTTGGTTTTGATTTGTAACTATGTGGCATTTATGATTTGATTGGTTTTTTCAAATTATATAATGTGTACTTTTGTTCCGTATATCTTAAAGTTTTTTAGATATATGGTACATTGAGGATGCCTGAGTCTTTGTTACATCTTAAACTGGACTTAACTAAAACAATTGGATTTTCCTTTCTCGAATCTTGGTGAATAGATTCCTGTTTGGTTTTTATTCAAAGTTTTGATCTCGATGTGATTGTGAGTTATGACGTTTCTTCGAGTTACCGTTGGACATATAAAGGTTCTTATTGATTAGACCAGGATGCGTCTTGTTGGATACCTTCTTTGAATCATGCCCAAAGGCGAGGTCAATCTGATTCTCACTCTTTTAGCTCGAGGTCATGGGTAGTCAGGATTCAAGAGTTGTTAGGGATGCTACATACTTGTTTTCTTCTTTGACCTATTGGTTGGGGTATTGTAACACAAGGGGGTGATATAATCACATTAAGAAAAGGATTGAGAATGGATTTGCCACCCTAACTCACAATCTGGGATCATGTGAGTTGAACAAAGATTGGCTACCCTCATTCACTCATATTGTCCACTGAGTTTTTTATTTGCAGTAAACTTTGGTGGTATGGGACACTAGGTATGTTACATTTAAGATTCTCTGATGTGGTGGTATAATACAGCGTGAAACAAGGCCCAAGGACCTCTAAGGCAAAGTACAAGTAGGCTGAATTGAGTTGGGGGCAACCTGATTAAATTTTTTACGAGAACTGACTAAGATTTTTTACCCTGAGAGAAGCCATGTATTTTTTGGGTTCAACCCTAGAGCTCCATAGTCTAGACTCAATCTCAAGGAGGGTTACCACATCGCTTCTGATGATGGTCTATCAGTGCCTTATTTGGAACTTGGTGTTCCTAGATAAGAGATCCGAAGAACTAGATGATCATGTGATAGGAGCGGTTTATTGTCACAAGTTATACAGGATATCCGAGAGTGGATCTTGTTTTCAGAGATCTCAGATTGTCTATTTCCGTAGTCTTTGGTTCACATAGGATGTTACTCCTATGATGGTTGACTATATACATGTCTAGAATAGTACCATTGACTGGATATAGCCAACTGAATTTTTATTGATTATCCTCATGTAGGGGTATTTCAAGGATACATCAGGGGACCATATCTTTGGTCAGGATTTTGCCATTGATGCTTCCATGAAGATTCTTCAATCATGAGTTATGAACGGATACCTAATTGTTTTGCGATGGAAAATCTGTCATGTATTTCAACCCAAGAATTTGAATTACAAGGGTATTCCATTGAGAGACTAGTCAATTGATGAAGGTATCTCTATATAAGAGGAGGCGACCCTATTGAGAATGAGGGAAAACATTGGGATTAAGTGCATCCAAACAATTAACTTGCAATACGGCGAGGAGTACTTTTAATGAAAGGGTTTGTGTCTTCGTCTTTTTGGTCCAAAAAGTCTATCCACTAGGAGTGCCAAGTGTTGAGGGGTAGTTTCACCACCTGCCAGGTCATCATCCCGAGATGAACTAAGATAGAATAGAATATTTCGATATGTTATCTTGTGTAGTAGTCAGTTATTACTTTAGATTTTGTCCCAACAATGATGTTGTCAGGGACGATTGTTATCGGACTCTTGTAATGTCTCTTGCTTAGTTCAAGAAGGGTGTTCTTGTGGTTTCCAAGACAGAGAATGAATGATAAGTTTTGTATGCAACAGTTGTTGTAGCCTTTGACTCTCAAAATAGGTGTACAATTGATCTTCCATTGTCATTGCCCTTTTTTATTCTGTTCCGATTTTACATTCAGTTCTCAAGTTCCCATCGATTTCTGTGCATGATATTATTGAAGTGTTCTGCATGTGCATACGAAGAAAACATTTGGTCCTTTCTTCCCATTAAATTTTGCTACTTTGACTAATGGGTTCTGCATTCTTATCGGTGGTGGAACAGGTGCTCTCCTTTTTGGTTGGGGTGGCAAGAGATTGAAGTCCAATTGTCTTTGAGCAGAAATGTATAAGTATGTAGCTAAATGTGTGCTGAATGTAGTTTGTAGGAAAGTTTCAGTAGGTGTTGAAGCACTCAACACTCCAAGCTCATTTGTTGCTTCTTGGATTTCTGAGCTGTGAACTGAATTTGTTGATGAACGTTCTCCACTTGGTATGTAGTCAAGATCCTCAAAGATGCTATCACCATCTGGATCTGTCTGACTTTCAGCTTCTCTATTTCTTGTGAAGTATAGTGAGCCAACTTGCTTTGGTGACGGTGGGTTTTCAATTTCTTCCGGCATTTGCTGGGAGTGCCTCCATGAAATAAATTGAGTGTGTCGAAATGTTCTTGACTTGAGTCTGCAACATAGATGCCGATGCTGGTTGCATATAGCATAGCATAGTCAGATTGGATAAGTAGTTGATTTGCAAGTGTTGTCGTCTTTGTCCACCAATCTTTGGTGAAGTTGCTATCTTGATCTTATTTAGAGCTTCTTTACTGTTGACTTTGACTGTTGTTGAGTCAGACATGGTTCCACCTCATTTTTTGCTTCTTTCTTGAGGTATTGACCCAAGATACTCTTAGCACCTTTGCAGCTCTTTCGGCTTGTCCATTGTGCATTGAATACATTGTGGTGACATTCTTAAGCTTCAATCTTGCTTCTTTTACTCGCTCTGCGTCTTTTGTTATGGTCTTTCTTTGTCATGCACCAACTGTTGTCGCAAATGATTGTCGGAGCATTGTCAGATTATTTCAAGGTCTTCTTGACTTTGGACCTCCTTCTTGGCTCCACAAGTTTAGCTAGCGCAATCTTCTTGTGATTCTTTGTCGTTCTTTGGGGGTGGTTTGAATCGTATTCGATTATCAACTCCTCCTCTATTGTTGAAGATGACTTTTTGTTATTGAAGAAGCCTGCTCATCACGTCCGCGTTTCTCTTGTCACGTCTATGTTTACTTGTCACCTGAGCACCTAATTTCTCATCACGTTCACATTTTCTTGTTTCTTCACCTTGAGCTCTTTACTGGTTTTCTTTGCTTGCTTTGTGTTGGCGACTTGTTGCCTTGAGTCGCTCTGTTGGGCTTTGAGTCAAAAAGGTGTCGTATTGTGTCTAGAATCGCCAAATGTGTTCTTGGTATGCATAATGTAGAACACTTCAATAATATCACGCACAGAAATCAATAGGAACTTGAGAAGTGAATGTACAATCAGAACAGAATCGGAAAGGGAAATGACAATGGCAGATCAACTGTACATATATTTTGAGAGTCAAAAGCTACAGCAACTGCTGCATACAAAACTTCTCATTCATTCTCTATCTTGGAAACCACAAGAACATCCTTCTTGAACTAAGCAAGAGACATTTCAACAATCGGACTAAGATAGAATATAATATTATGATATGTTATCTTGTGTAGTAGTTGGTTATAACAATTGGCAAGCCACTACTTAATTTGCGTCTTTGTCTTGGTGCAAGGGCACTCTAGCTCCTGGTCGGCTAGTAATACTTTTGCTGAATTGTTAATGTAATAGAGTTGACTGGTTACTTGTTACTTTTATTGCCCTTTGATTTTATTGAAGGCCAGTTTCATGGTTCCGCTGCCGGGACATCACCAACTTCCTCAAGGGGGGGACATCACCAACTTCCTCAAGGGGGTGAGTCAGTGGTTGCTTTGGTGAGGAGACATCAATGATGTAATTGAGTGATTGATGTAAACGAGTTGCAGCAAGGAGAATTCATCAAGTATGTCATAGAGTGACAAGCATTGGGATGGTGGACAGGAGTCCTCCCAAGATGGGCAATCTTTGTTTGAGGGCATCTAGATCCATTTAGGGAGATGAGGCTTGTTGAAGCTAGAGAGAGATGAGAATGGGCTTTCACGTATGTTTTGTTGATAGGCAACCTTATGGACCTATGCCATTGAATGGACAGCCAATAGCTATGCCAAATGAACAGGGTGCTCCATTGCTATAGTTTCTTCATGGTGCTAGTGTTGATTTGCATGGCGAAGGCAATGATTTTCATGATGAAAATTAAAGATAGCAAGTCATTCAGCTTAGTGCATCCATGATATTTTCGTGGTGGTTCTGTGTTTCAAGTAGTGGTTGGCCAAGTTGGGAATGGTCAAGGAATGCTTGGAAATCATCCTGTTGGTTTTCAGCCTGGAATGCAAGGTATGCAAGGCACTATGCTTGGGGGTGTGCAGGTTGGAATGCAAAGAGTTATGAATGGAAACACAAGCATGCAGCCAGGAAAGCAAAATGGAATGCATGGCATTATGGGAGCTCCTGTGGGCATGCTTGGTATGCAGGGTATTGGGGCTGGTATAACAAACCCTGCTATGGGTAATGGCAATGTTGGTCAGGCTTATGCTGTCCACTGTGATGTATGTGGGAACAACATTGGTGCAATCCTCATGCATAATGGATGAATTGTTGCCTACGAGAGTAGAATGTTGCAAGATGCTGAAAGAAATTTCAAAGTATACAAGAAAGAGTTGTTGGCTGTGGCTCTTGCTCTTTTTGCGTGGGAGCATTACTTGCTAGGGGCTATTTTTACTGTGCAGACAAATCATTAGACCCTGAGATATGTTCCTCACTCAGATTAGGTTGTCTGAGAAGCATATCTGTTGAGTCTTGAGTTGGATGCAATGAAGGACTAGTATGATGGATTGTTGAGTCCTCGGTTGTCTGATGGACTACAACATTTGCATTATACTCTCAGAGATGGATTCCTTCAGATGCATGGTCGTCTCTAGTGTTACAAGCAATTTGGGCCTAGCATGCAGGGCATTGATGTACTTATGCTTTATTGAAAGCACTGCAGACTTTCTTTGGCCAGCTTTGGGACAAGAGATGGATGCTTTTGTAGCGATTTGCATCGTATGTTAGCAAATCAGTGATGTAGCTTAATGTTTGAAGCTACCAGATCTCTGGAGGATTCATAATGCTTGAAATGTGAATCTTCTCAAACCTCTCCAGGAGATGTGCCAGAGGACATGCCTTTTGTGTGTAGCCAGAAGTTGGGGAACTTGGTGATATCTTAGTTCCAGAGCAGGTATTGGCACATAAGGGAAGTCAAGTCCAAGGTAAAGTTTCTCTAGTTTGTATGCAAAGTGGTTGGAAGAGGGTGATCTGGGAGATACACCTTAGTTGTTCCAGGTTTAATTGGAAGCTTTTTGGCTTGAGCCAACTTCGGTTGTGGCTCCTTCAGGCTCAGCATAGCATAGGTCTAGAGCATTGCTTGATGCTCAATAGAGGGGTAGTACCTTTGTCTCTTTGTTACAAACAGGCTCAGACATCTAGAGGTCGCTTAATGGCATTGTATGCTCACCCCAGGTACTGCTTGCTGACAGTATATATGCCTTGGGACTTCTATGGTAATGATGGTATATTCACATGTATTTTAGATGCAATCGAGGATGCTTGCCATGTTTCAAGAGAGGGGTATCTCACGAGGGCGTGATTTTTGGGGCGGCTTGCATGTGGGAAGGGCCTTGGGAAAACAAGGAGCGAGGGCATGGGTTGCTTGATGTGCTAGAACCCCTAGCAAATTGTGCCTTCGGGGTGAATTTGGGGATTTGGGCCCCAAGAGGGGGCAAAGAACCCTTAGGATCCTCAAGTTTGTCATTGGTTTGGTCCCGGGCAAGGGGCAAGTTAAGACGTGGACTGCCACGTGGCAAGCCCATGCACTTGGTTTTGGAAAGAAAGTCTTTGGAAGGCCTCATGAAGAAAAATGGCGCAGAAGAATTACATACAGCGACGAGGAGTGCTCGGAGCTTGCAACAATGGATGCCTACGACCGTATGGCTATACGGGGTGTTCATGACATTGACGAACGGCTGCACGGAGCCTTGGAGTCCCTAGGGGTACGGACTCAGTAGGGCAAGCTGAGGCAGGGCTGCAATCGTTGTACAGGTTGTGTGTATGGAAGCCGTATGGGAATGTATGGATGTACGACAGATCCTAGTACGGTCTGAGAGCAGAAGCAGTACGGACTGTTGTACGGGGGCTTGCATATCACAGGTGTACAGAGGCTCAACCGTTGGTGTACAGGTCACCATAGTACGGACAGCAACGGCTGGCTGTACGGAAGACCATTGTTTGGTATGTGTTCGGACCATGTACGGCAACCGTTGGTGTGCAGGTCACCATAGTACGGACAGCAACGGCTGGCTGTACAGAAGACCATTGTTTGGTATGTGTTCGGACCATGTACGAGAGGTTGTACGGAAGGGAAGCCTCTCTCTATGTTCAAGTGTCCTTGGTTATGTACCTTGTGTTTATGCTTTCTCCCCTTTGTGAATGGCTAAGTGGACACTTGGGTCCGTTGAGGAGGATTGTGTGGTCAGGGCTGTTGGAAGCGATCCATGGCTGAGTGTAAGCCTTTTGGAATTGAAATGGATGCTCTTTGGTTATGCTTGGAAAGCTGAGCCCCAGCATAGTAGATGCATGGGTTAAAGATGCCAAAGCTTTTGGCAGGTATCGTGTTCCGTGTGGGAATATGTTTTTAGAAGATGGGTCACATGCAGGCAGTGGTTGCTCACAAATGGCACATCTTGAGTACAGCCTCGTTGCTGAGTAGGTCGTTGCTGAGTAGGCAGGGGTCGGGAATCCACGATTGGAATGGGAAATATCCCTTGAACCTTGAGAGGGATGATACAGGTGTGACTTCCATAGTGTTTGTTGTGTTGTGATGCCAGTTCTCTTATGAGAAACAAAGTTGTTGTGCAACCCATAGGGTGAGAGACTATTGGTCATGGAAGTCTTGGACAGGGAAGAAAGCTTGTGTATGCTTTCTTTCTCTGCTTTGAGCAAATGGATGACTAGTTGGGCACTAGTGCCATGAACTGAGTGGCTGAGTGGGCTGCTAGTAACAGTTCCGGGCTGTGTGCTTCCTGGACTAGGGATGGAGACCTACTGCCAGGAGTAGAGTGAAATCAGAGAACAGTAAAGGCTTTGCAGGGTATGTGGATGCCCAATGGGATGTGGAATGCCCCAGTTGTAAGAAGAAATATATCCTGTATGTAGCCTGAAATTCCGAGCCTCTCACTTTTAAGTTAAGAAATACCGAAAGGGGTGCCAACGTTTGGGGCCAATTGTCTGTCTTGGTGTAGGGGCACTCTAGCTCCCAGTCTGCTGGTAATACTTTTGTTGAGTTGTTAATGTAACAGTGTTGACTGGTTACTTGTTAGTTTTACTGCCCTTTGATTTTATTGAAGGCCGGTTTCAACTTTACTATCACGTTCATTCATACTATTCTAGATAAGATGGTAGGACATGAAAGGCGTCCGCTCATAGACAGATACAGTGGGTACAATCAGGTAAGAGGATCAAGAGAAGACAACCGTCATCACCAAGTGGAAAGCATTTTCAAGTAGAGTGATGTCATTTCAGGTTGGAGAATTCCCCAGCAACATTCCAAAGATTTATAATAGAAACTTTAAAACTTTTCAAGAATATATTGATGAATTCTGGGGAAAAAAAATCATGATTTCTTTGTTTACAGTACTAAAGCAAACCATTTGGAATTTCTGCGTAAGTATAACAAATCTAGAAAAGTATGGCATTTCAATCAATCCTTATAAATGTAGCTTCGGTGCATTTCCAGATGCATTGCTCAAACACACAATCTCAAACAAAAGGAACATCACAAAGACAACAAAGATCGATGCTGTGAAGAAGATCAACGAACCCACAAATACTGTCGAAACTTCTACACACTAAACACCATTTCCAAAGCTTCTCTGCCTATTATATGTTGTAGTTTCTTTCTCTTTATATAGCCTTACAAAAGGACATAAGGAAAGGGTCCTAAAAGAAGATTTCAATTTCATGGTCAAACTCTTATCATTTTACCCTGAAATTTGGAGCATGTATTCTTGATCCTTGGGCCTACCTCTTTGCAAAAAATATGTTTGTGGGCAGGTGTCTCTATCTTCAGATTGACACGTGTCCGCCTCATGTTGGCTTGATTTTTCCAACTACTTAGATCTGCACAATTACATCATTGAGATTAGGGCTTATCGGGAGATCATAAGCCCTCAAGAATTTCAAGGAAATTCTGCCTTCTGAACCAGAATTGCTCTAGTTTTCTAAAAATGCAACGATTTTGAGATTTGCTGACCCAAATGATGAATTTACATCCATGGAGTCGCCTTAGCTGCCTTAACATCTATACCCATGTTTGAGTCTCACCTGAGTTCATTTGCCCCTCTTTTTGGCTCGAACCGGTTTCTAGCTGGAGCAAGTTGGGGTTTTCTCTACCTACAGACCAGGGAATTGGGTCTTTCGAGTTGTGCATTCTATCCTGCTCTCTATTTGATCCTGCCTCTACCTAAATTGCAGCAAACATTGATAATTGAGCCGTCAAATGTCAGAACTAGGGCAACTGTGCACTGTGCCCTGTACATCTATCCCGTGGATAGTGAATCTGCTATCCTGGCAATGGCATATTCTCTTTAGATAGTGCTTTTCTATAGACCGTGATTTAGCCAGTGTTTCTAATGCCCAAACAATAAACAGTGTTGTAAACAGGGCCTAAACAGTGATTTAGACTGTGACTTTCTATTCAAAATAGAGAATATATTGTCCAAACAGTGTCTGACAATCGCAGACAGTGTTTGGCTACCAATTGATTTGAAATATCAAGGTACCCTCAAGGAGGCCTGGAAGTTGAGGAAATCTGCTTCTAAACTCTGATGGCTCCAAGGAAATGTGACACTAATTCTAAGAAGGGTAAGCTATCTACAGATCTTAGACCTCTAATGGAGTATGAGGAAGTTAATGGGTTATACAGAGGCATTCAGGCCATGAGCATGAGGAGGCAAGTCCTTCAAGATCTCCTAACCAGTCACCTTCTAAGTCCCCTCACCCCAAGACCAAGCTTGATTTTGAAGGTTTCATGGCAATTATGTTGGAACAACAAGAACAAGTGTATGAGAAACAGTGTAAGTTGATGCAATAACTTGTGGACCAACAGCAGAAGCTATTTGGCCAAGTTGGACAACTTAATTCAGTACTGGAACACAAGGTTGAAGGCATGGAAAGAGACTACAAGTTTGATAATGCTTTCACTAAGCTAAGAACTGTTAGGAGTGATGTAAACTTGGTAAGGAGTAGGGTTGATCCAAAGATAAAAAATAAATCCAAAATTAATGAAATGTTTGTATTTAATGCGGAACTTGCTTTGGTAGTTGAGATTAGGAGCACTTAATCTCTTTTAGTTTAGCCTTTATTGTAATGTGGTAACTTTCCCTTATGATAGAATAATGGTATTGTTAAGATAAATGGAATGAGATTGCCAATGTTGGAATGGTCACCTCCCCATCTGTAAGCCCTCATATGAGGAGAGCATTGGGGGGGGGGGTTGAACCTAGGCAGAAAAGATAAGGGAGGGAGCTGCCACATGGGCAGCACCTCACAGGGAAAGGACAGCCATAAGGGGCTGCCACATGGGCAGCACCTCACAGGGAAAGGGCAGCCATAAGGGGCTGCCACATGGGCAGCACATGAGCTGTCATGTGGGCAGCACAGCAGCCTTTCAGAGGCGCTTCAAGGGCTGTCTGTACGGGCTGGAACAGGTCCCAAATAAAGGCAGACAGGTGGCGCTGACATCAGCAAGGGTATGCAGACCCAGGACAGGTGGCGCAACTGTACAGAGCAGTATGGAGGGTGTGCAGACCCGGGACAGGTGGCATGCAACTGTACGAAGCAGTACGGGGCTGGATGAGACCTGTTGGAGCAGAAAAGGAGGCTGCCATGAGGCAGGGACCTGCCTTTATATAGGCTGGGCCATTGCCTTGATTGGAGGGCCAAGGCCCTAGAAGAGTGGGCCCAAAAGGCCCTGGTTTGTGAGCCCTAATAGGGCTGGACCAGCGACAGACTGGTCGGCCAGTTTGGTGCAGGCTGGTCGGCTTTTCCCAGCCCCCTTGGGGCCTATAAGAGGAGGGCCTCCAGCCCTTATTCATCATCACTTGAAGCAGCAGTTGAGGAGCAGACAGCAGCAGCCACAGGCCCACCCTTGGACCTACACACAGGAGGAGAAGGAGGCTGACATAGGGCTGCAGACTGAGCTCAAGGTGCTGCCCACCTAGGCTGGCTTCCAGACAGCAAGGTGGAAGGGATCTAGACAGAGAGTCTACATATGCTCGAGGTGGAGCACGCGGCCTCAGACATCTAGAAGTGCCAGACTTGTAGTAGAAGAACCTTTTGGTATTGTATCTTGTCCTAGTTTCTGGACGGATGGAAAAATATAGAGTTGCTTCTATATTTGTCTCTGAGCATTGTCTATTTACTGGCTTGCACATCTACGCACATAAGTTAAGAAGTTTGTGATTCCACACCCCACATCACACTATGTGAGCTCCTGGGCATTACTATTAGTCTTTTGCTGTGCGTACCCTCTATTGGGTCATTTCTAACATGGTATCAGAGCCCAAGTAGGAGGCTCACAGGTGTGGGAGCCTGAAGGCAAAGACCTTGCTGAAGGATGACCCTGATTCAGACGCTCTTGGGAATCGACTTCCACGCCTGGAGGATTGTGCCCTTGTGAGAAGGAGGGTGACTCAGGTTCAGTCAAGTGTGTTCAGAGTTCTGGTCTACTAAAAATTGAGTTTGGTTGACTTTGCTGTGTGATATAAGAGCAGTGATGTCGCCCTCTTCAGCCCCTGCTCTCCCTTCCTCCTCCCCCAGTTTTGTCTCATTCACTATCCCTAACTTCGGTATGAGGAGAGCATGGGGGGGGCGAACCTAGGCAGAAAAGATAAGGGAGGGGGCTGCCACATGGGCAGCACCTCACAGGGAAAGGACAGCCATAAGGGGCTGCCACATGGGCAGCACATGAGCTGTCATCTGGGCAGCACAGCAGCCTTTCAGAGGCGCTTCAAGGGCTGTCTATACGGGCTGGAACAGGCCCCGAATAGAGGCCGACAGGTGGCACTGACATCAGCAAGGGTATGCAGACCCGGGACAGGTGGCACAACTGTACGGAGCAGTACGGAGGGTGTGCAGACCCGGGACAGGTGGCGTGCAACTGTACGGAGCAGTGCGGGGCTGGATGAGGCCTGTTGCAGCAGCAAAGGAGGCTGCCATGAGGCAGGGACCTGCCTTTATATAGGCTGGGCCCTTGCCTTGATTGGAGGGCGAAGGCCCTAGAAGAGTGGGCCCAAAAGGCCCCGGTTTGTGAGCCCTAATAGGGCTGGACCAGCCAGACTGGTCGGCCAGTTTGGTGCAGGCTAGTCGGTTTTTCCCTGAGGCAGGGACCTGCCTTTATATAGGCTGGGCCGCCTAGATTGGAGGGCCAAGGCCCTAGAAGAGTGGGCCCAAAAGGCCCCGGTTTGTGAGCCCTAATAGGGCTGCACCAGCCAGACTGGTCAGCCAGTTTGGTGCAGGCTGGTCAATTTTTCCCAGCCCCCTTGGGGCCTATAAGAGGAGGGCCTCCAGCCCTCATTCATCATCACTTGAAGCAGCAGTTGGGAAGCAGACAGCAGCAGCCACAGGCCCACCCTTGGACCTACACACAGGAGGAGAAGGAGGCTGACATAGGGCTGCAGACTGAGCTCAAGGTGCTGCCCACCTAGGCTGGCTTCCGGACAGCAAGGTGGAAGGGATCTAGACAGAGAGTCTACATATGCTCGAGGTGGAGCATGTGGCCTCAGAGATCTAGAAGTTCCAGGCTTGTAGTAGAAGGACCTTTTGGTATTGTATCTTGTCCTAGTTTCTGGACGGATGGAAATATAAAGAGTTGCTTCTATATTTGTCTTTGAGCATTGTCTATTTACTGGCTTGCACATCTATGCACATAAGTTAAGAAGTTTGTGATTCCACACCCATCACATTGTGTGAGCTCCTGGGCCGCGAGGAGGGGAAGTGGGCAGTAGTATGAGATGGATGACTCCTTACAAGCCCTCGTCGGGCACCCACCTCTCCTACCGCATAGGGAGGCGGGGTCTATGAGACCCAGACATCTAAGACCCTATCGTGTACCATCTGGAACTGTAATGGTACCTTATGGTCTGAACCAGGGAACTTCTCGGAATCCTATACAGGTCACGACAAAGTCTTTTACACAGAGACACATCAGAGTCCAGAGCACCCAGTACCAATAGTCAGCGGGTTTACATGGGAGTCTGCCTACAGAGATGAGACGAGGGATACACGAGGGGTTCGAAGGTCAGGAGGAGTCGCAATCCTTTACAGATCCACACTTTTGGGGGCCATCTCAGTGGAGCAAAGAGATCCACACTCCAGGTTTCTCTGGATCCGGATTCGACACATGGATAGCCGGGATTTGTTTATTGCAGTTTGCTACTTCCCTCCCGAGACCTCCCGCTTTGTTAGAGATACTCGAGGGGAGGATGAGACATCCCCATTCGCTGCTCTTTACCAGTCCATTGTTGACTTCTCTAGTTGTGGGGAAGTCCATTGTTAACAGTGGGCTCAAACCAACTATGGCTACATGGAAAGAGTTTAAACATGAGGTGGTTGTTACCTTTCTCTCTATCTATCTATCAAAATGGGGAAAGGTGGCAAGGATATGGATAAAGCCGCCAAGAAAGACGACAACAAAGCCAAGAAACAAACACAACTGAAACTCGAAGATGTGAACACACGCTACAACCACAGTGGACTCGGAGTGGACAGCAAGGCAAAGGCGGGACCCACCTCTACCTCAGCTCCAGTCACAGCTTCAGCTTCAGTTTCAGATTCAGATTCAGCTTCAGTCTCAGCTACAGCTTCAGCGTCAGCTCTAGTTCCAGTTTCAACTCCACTTACGCCTACAGTGACAACTACTGGCTCTGACACACCCCTACCCATGACATCGATTACTCCACCCTCCCCTAGGATAGAGGGATTGCCACTGCCACCATCTCTCCCTTCGTCTCCCACTACAATTCTCTCTCCAATTATGACACCTACTTTGGAGGGGTCATACACTGTCCCACACTACTCGACCTTTCTCTCCCCTCTGCCT
Organism: Dipteris shenzhenensis; assembly: GCF_047967505.1. Taxonomy (NCBI): domain Eukaryota; kingdom Viridiplantae; phylum Streptophyta; class Polypodiopsida; order Gleicheniales; family Dipteridaceae; genus Dipteris; species Dipteris shenzhenensis. The sequence continues at coordinate 25,637,056 of NC_141626.1, read as the reverse complement.
CTCAATCAGCCCACGCTCCCACACCACGTTGGGATCGCCTTCTCCAGGCCACCATCGTCTCCATATCGCACCCATCTCACCCAGCCTCCAGTCTCATCCTCACACTTCTAGGCCACAATCCTTTCAGTTTCCGTTAGAGCACGGATGAGCTGACCCATCAGAGACTTGGAAGTAGTTGCTGATGGAGGTCCAGAGCATCCGAGAGCGCGAGAGGGAGATGTCACACTTCGCACAGGAGCAGACACGCTTCACCCAGGAACAGGCACGTCTCATACAGGAGCAGTCTCAGGCTATCCGAGTCCAGGCTGATCTTATTCAGGGGCTCAAACAGGAGATCTCACAGCTCCGACAAGAGGTCACTGCCATACGTACAGTCCCAGGGAGCACGCCAGTTGTGGAGGCACAGATTGCGAGCATGCAATCTGCCATAAGCAGACGTCCAAACGGGTTGACGTAGCCAAACGGGAACCTGCAAGGGTAACCATTTCAGCTACCCTCTTGGAGCAGCAACAAAGAGCCAGCAAGGCTCTCAACATCAGAGTACGTGGGATTCCCCACACTGAGGCTACACCGATAACAGATGCGCAGGCCTTTGTGACCACTACCCTAGGGACAGATGAGCATAGGATTGAGAGAGCATGGCGGGTTGGGAGGGACCCCAACGGAGTTCCATGACGCCCAGGCACGACTTTCGGCTTTACGTCGCAGGTCAGCCTTACGAGACCATCCAGCAATCTCCATGGATGAGGACCTCACTCCACTACAGGTTGAGGAGAAGCATTTTTTGTTGCAGCAGTGGAATCAAGCCCACAAGGAGGGGAAGTGGGTAGTAGTACGAGATGGACGACTCCTTACAAGCCCCCGTCGGGCACCCACCTCTCCTATCGCATAGGGAGGCGGGGTCTATGAGACGGAGGCGGGGTCTATGAGACCCGAACATCCGAGACCCTATCTTTTGTACCATCTCGAACTGGAACTTCTCGAAATCCTATACAGATCACGACATAGTCTTTTACACAAAGACACATCAGAGTCCAGAGCACCCACTACCAATAGTCAGCGGGTATACATGGGAGTCTGCCTACAGAGATGAGACGAGGGATACAGGAGGGGTTCGAGGGTCAGGAGGAGTCGTAGTCCTTTCTAGATCCACACTTTTGGGGGCCATCTCAGTGGAGCAGAGAGATCCACACTCCAGGTTTCTCTGCATCCAGATTTGACACATGGATAGCCGGGATTTATTTATTGCAGTTTGCTACTTCCCTCCCGAGACCTCCCGATTTGCCAAAGATACTCAAGGGGAGGATGAGACATCCCCATTCGCTGCTCTTTACCAGTCCATTGTTCACTTCTCTGGCCGTGGGGAGGTCCTCCTAGTTGGGGACTTCAACGCAAGGACAGGGGCTAATCAGGCACCACTTCTCGACTTCAGGGATGATTCTACTCTACTGCCAGACATTGACCTTGAGGAGGCACGTATGCTACAAGTTTCAGCTGACAGATGAGGACCGCTCACATCTTATGGGCAGGCACTATTAGACCTCGGCAGGATGCATGGTCTTATTATCTATAATGATCTTGACAGATGGCCCGCATCCGGTGGCTTCACTTGCTTTCCGCATGGGGGAGGCTGCAGTGTTGTGGACTACATCATGGGATCCCCTGCCTTCACATCTCGCATCACTGACTTTACCGTAGCACCTCCCCCTCCAGAGGCTGATCACACCTATCTTTTCTTTAGCATTTCTACCCCCCGCCGCACAGCACTTTCTACCCCGTTGAGTTCTTACTCCACCTACCATGATATACGCTTTGATCGCGATCACTCACCTACTTACTATGGCCGTCTGTACATACTTCTCGCATACATTGACTTTATATCCCTATTAGAGGATCGCGCTGTCCTAGTCACTCGCTCACTACACGAGGCTGCTCTTCACACCTTCCCCCATACCACCCGCTCCACCTGCCCACCACCACCTGGGACTGTACCCTATAATAGTTGGTACAATGATGAGTGTAAGGCATTACGCGTCGGCTCAGATTCGAAACAAAAAACAGCCTTCCGGGCGAACCAGAGACACTACGCGAGTACCGTCATCTGGTACACAGGAAGAAACTGGACTTTGTGCGTCGGAACGAGGAGGAGCTACTGAAGATTCTACTTAGTAACAGCTCTAAGGACTTCTGGCGGAGATTTCTAGAGGGACGATCCTCCCCACCACTCACTGACACTCAAGTGTGGACTGATTATGCACGCACGCTCTATGATATGCCCCTAACCTATCACATATCCCACGCCCCACATCCTGCACCCTCTTCGCTAGGGGGAGGGTAAAGGATGCCGTGATGAAACTTCATAATGGCCGAGCGAAGAATCATGAGAGACTGTGCAGCACTGAGTTCATTGCATATGGGATTAACCTCCTAGTCCTGCCAATCTTAGGCAAGCTATTTAATGAAGCTGTTTGCTTGGGGTTCCCACGCACCTGAACCATCAACACTATCTCACCCATCCACAAGGCAGGGGATCCCATGAACCCGGAGAACTACAGGACCATTATGATTGGACATGTCATGTCCAAGATTTATGCATCAGTACTTGATTCTGAGGTCAACAGATTTGCAGAGTGTCGAGGACTCAGAGCAGCGGGACAGGCCGGTTTCAAGCGGGATCATGGGACCATGGACCATATTCTCACCCTCAGATGTATCATCGAGGAGGCAAGGGCACGGAAGCAGAGGGTTTACTGTTGCTTTGTCGATTTCCACAAGGCATTTGACACCGTTCCGAGGGCCCACCTCATACAACGCCTACAAGATTTGGGTTACAACTAAGGAGATCATTTGGGCTGTCATGGCACTTTATGAGCGAGTTTCAGGCAGAGTCCGGACAGGATCTGGATGGACAGATGAGATCATGAGCACTATCAGGATCAAACAAGGGTGCCCTTTATCACCTACCTTGTTTGGCCTCTACATCAACAAGCTCGAGACAATGATGCAAGCACAGGGTGGGGTAGGTTGCTCCCTCGCGGGCACGCTGATCCGGATATTACTTTACGCAAATGACGTGGCTCTCTTGTCCTCCTCAACAGAGAGGCTCCAGAGACACCTTGAGTCTCATGATTTGAAGGTCAACTTGGGTTAAACCAAGGTTATGATCTTCAATACATCTCGAGCCATTATGCGAGATGAGCATTTCACATTTGATAGGTCCCCTGTTGAGATAGTTTCATCATATGCTTACCTTGTTTTTTCCAGACCCATCTTCACCATGAGACCCGCGATGCGTACATGCCTGAGCAGAGGATATGCTTCATTGGCTAGGCTAGAGAGATAGTGCTTCTGATCTCACTTCCTGGATCCACGGACCAAAGGGTTGCTTTTTGACTCCTTGGTCCGCCCAGCAAGGATGTATGGAAATCCATGCTGGGGGCCAGACTTGTTGGATACAGAGTGGGCCAGGGTGGAGCGGCTTCAAGTTCACATGTTATCACGGATGATCTGTGGTAAGCCATCCGTCCCTCACCCGATCATTCAGGCGGACTTTGGGTCACCCCCATTACAGCTAGATGCTGCATTTCAAGTCATCACATATCTGTACCGAGTCAGGGAGTATGGGGATTACACATCTGGGCATAGCATGATACCATGGCTAGCATTGTCCTCTTCTATGGCACTTGCAGCAGGGGGGGACCAGAGGTGCTGGTATGCACGCACAGAGAGATGGTTTGCAGGACTCGGGCTCCACATGGACAGACTGCCTCCTTTCCAGTACAACATGGATGCTCCTTTTTCTCCCCTCTTATCACACGAGGTCAACCAGGTTATTCGTAAGGATCTACTACAGCTACACACATTCCGGACCTGGTTGGGCGGCCCGAGTGATCTTCCAGTGAAGCTGGGCTTCTACAGAGATCACGTCTTACATATCACAGTGGAGGGTTTCATTGATCCACCAAGATACATGAAGATTCACCTACCCCACTCGCTGAGGATCTCTCTTGGGCAATTCCGGGTCTCTTCACACAGACTTCGTATCGAAAGCGGCAAAGCGGAGCAGTTATCCATGGAGAGGCGCATATGCACACTATGTGACATGCAGGAGGTTGAGATACAGGAGCATTTCATCTTCAGGTGTCCTATCTACTATGAGATCCGAGGGCGTTTCTACTGCCTCTTCAGAGATAGTTATGGAGTTTTGGCCCATTTCCTCTCCTACCCAAACCAGCAATGTTTGGCTGCTTTCATTCATGAGGTGCTCAGACACCGCGATAGGATACTCCGAGCACGGAGACGGGGGCGGACTTCCTCCTCGATTGATACTTCTCAGAGCTCTATAACGACTTTCTTTCAGCTAGATCACACAGACCCCCACGAGGCGAGGCCTTGACATGACTCTGACCCAAAGCCTGTGACCCGACAGCTCAGACAGAGGTACTTGGGGACATCCCCTCCTTGTTTAGAATCGGAGCCCGACGGGGGTCACAGTGGCCCTGGTCAGACGCAGAGCTACGACCAGGAGACATAACCAGGACTGAACCCTTGGGGGGGCGACAATGCTCTACTGCTGACCTCATGCCTCCACTTCCATAGCTCCATCCATCCTGATGTCCTACTGCTGTTGATGATGATGATGATGGTTATGATGATGTCGACGATGATGCTGAGATTGATATATATATAGTCGAGATATGACTATGTTGTATTTAGGATTTAGTAATGTCATTTTGCATTTTCTGCATTCTGCATTGGTATGGATGCTCGTTTAGTAGCTCCACTACCACAGCTCATTGTATCAGGTTTCTCACAGTCTCATAGACCCATTGGTCTTCCGAAGGCTTTAATAAACTTTCTGTCTTTCTTTCTCACCCTTGATTGTGGATCAATATGTGTGCCAATAGTATGATTTAGTCCAAAATGGGTCAATTAGGCACTATATATATCAATTTTGGAAGCTGTCCTTGTTTGTGAAAGGAGTAGACGAAAAGCAGAGAATGATTTAATTTATACATGGGTTACAATCATCTATTGCTTCAAATGTAATGGCATCCAGATCCAAATTTTCGGATGAGGCTATGCAGCTAGTAGAGTTATAGGAGCCCAAATCCAACTCCAAGGAGAAGTCTATTGGAATTGGGACCTTTCAAAAGTCATCGACTATGGATGATATTTGGGAAAAGCCCATTGGTGAGCAGAAATTTCATGTGGGTTCTACGCCTTCTCAACCTACCTATGGGGTACAATGTAAGATAATTCCCAAGTATCCTACAGTTAAGGTTTCAAAGACTAATATTTTTGGCAAGAGTTCTAAATCTGATGATAGACATCAATATAATGATAAGGAAAAGGAGGTACACATACAGTTATCTCATTCCCTAATGGATGACAGGAGAAAGAAAGGTCTGTGCTTTATGTGTGGTGAGAATGGAGTGTGGAGGCATGCAAAGTTAAATCAGTACTAAGCAAACTAAGTATGCTTATATTCGTCTCGTAATCTGAAAATGCAAAAGAGTTTCACGACTATGGACAGGAGGTTATAAGGGATGATGAGGTAGATGATGACAATTATCTGTTCATCCCAGGTGGCCTCAACCAATGTGAGCTGAGAGCTTTCAATGGCGCAAGGACCTGGAATCTTGAGAATACCTTGGACAATCATGAACCCTGCAAGGAAGCTAAGGGTAATGGGGCTATGAGTAATGAAGAAATTTCGTGGGATACCTAGCCAGAGTTGTACACAATACCTGCCAATGCTTTAAAGGGTGTAAGCAGTCCCACCACCTTCAGGATCAAGGGGCAAGTGTTGGGCAGAGATGCCTATATTCTTGTGGATAGTGGAAGCACCCATAGGTTTATAAATGCTAAGTCCATCCACTCATTGAAGCTTCCAATGGATGACCTCCCACGCAGCTTGAAGGTTGAAGTTGCTAATGGTACTTTCACCACCAGCCAGAGAATCTGTACTGATGTTGTGATTAACTTTTGTTCAGAGCATTCATGTACCATTGATCTATTCGCTTTGGATATTGGTCCTATTGATATTATACTTGGCTGTGACTGGCTCAAAATACTAGGTAAGTTCACTATGAATTTATAGGACATGAGAATGACTTTCCAAGACATGGGCAAGAAGTTTGCTTATCTGGTATTCAACCTCAGAAATTACACTTGGCCAAAGATAATCTTCTCAAGGCACAATCTCGAATGAAGGAGTATGCTGATCAAAAAAGAAGGCATGTTGAATTTCAGGGGAGAGACTGGGTATATCTCAGACTGCACACACATAGATATGCCTCACTGAAGGGAAGTTGGTGATCTAGCCTAACAGTTGGAACTACCTCCTACCACCATGTATTCCATGTATCCTTGCTTAAGAAGCATGTGGGAGCAGAAATTCCAGTTGCAACAGAGTTGCCTCCTATGGATGAATCAGGGCAAATAGAATACATACCAAAAATGATATTAGGCTATAGAGAAAAAATTCTTAGAAATAAGGTTTTGCAGGAGTACTACATTAAGTGAAAAGGGTTACCAGAGGAGGACTCCACATGGAAGCCTGAGAGCATTTTGGAGGAGTTCCCATATATAATGAACTGAACTTAAGTCTTTCCTGTTCACGACAGGCCAGAGTACCCTTACACCCTTCCTTTCAGTACTCATTTTGAGGACAAGATTTCTGTAAGTAGGAGTACCAGTAGTGAATTCTAGGTTAGTAGACAGCCAGATAATAGGCTCTGTAAGCCAATTAAGAGTCCCACTAATTGTAGTTACTTTAGCATTCTTCTTGTACCTTTAGTAGTGTTTCCAGGATTGATTGTGGGCTTGCCACGTGGCAACCCTTTTGTATTATCCCATAAGAAATGGTGTCCTGGCCCACATTTCTGAAACTACATAAGGGGCTTCAGCTGTACTTTCAGGTTCTTTCAGTCACTAATGCAAGTCTATTCTATTCTACGATTGTTGGTACTTTCTAAGCATCCGCCATAGGCTGCACATGCAAAGGAGGACAGCACCAAGCTTTTAGCTTGTGGGATCTGCTAATCCTCATGCTCTCTTCAAGTAAGAGAGACCTAACCCTTCCCCTCTACATCTTTCTCTGGTATTTCTACTAACAGTCCCTAGGTTACCCTAAACTAGTCAATGTTAAACAGAAGCTATGTTTCAGTTACAGAGGGGAGAATTAAACTCTCTCCTGCTCTCAGAGAGAGATGATTATTTTCTAAGGGTTCACTCACGCCCTCAAGCAATTGAATCCATGTATCCTATAAAGCTTCCTTTTCCTTTTCCAGTTAGTGTTTGAGAAATAATACTCAAATCATTCTACTTTTGGGTCACCGTTGCATTTTATTACATATTCTTTGTTGGAATTTAGATGGTCATTTCCCCATTTGTAAGCCCCCAAATCAGGGGAGCATGGGGGAGCTGTACCAGCATAGGTTAGATGCCATGTGGGCAGTGAGTGAGTCTGCGACATGGGCAGATAAAACAAAGAAATGGTACGCTGGCACATGGGGAGCACATGGGCTGCCATGTGGGCAGAGGCAGCAAGTACATCATGTACAAGATCAAATCAGGGCTGCCACATGGGCAGCAGTCAGGCTGCCATGTGGGCAGCAGCAGGGACCTTGCCTGGCTGTTTGGAGAGCATCTGGTGGACAGGATCAGTATGGAACAGAGGCATGGCCAGCAGGACCTGTACGGAGCAGTTTGACGCAGGTGTACTGGCCTGGAAAGGTCAGGAGCAGATGCGATTAATGCTGAAACAGTTGCACAGCGGACAGGTGCTTCAGAAGAAGGCTGCAGAAATGAGTACGGAGCTGTACCAAGGGCCAGAGCAGGGCAGGAAAAAAGGAGCAGGTATGGAACTGCCACGCGGCCGTTAGGGACTCGATTAGATTAGAAAACTGACACTGAAAAAACCTGGAACAGGCGCAGTACCAGGCAGAACCCAACCCAGGCTATTTATAGGCAAGTACCAGGCCAGTCTGTAGGGTTTACAGACTGGGTGGGCTGGTAGGTCCAGATCAATGGGTATTAGGGCTGGGGATCCAGCCTACTGAGTGTGCACGGTAGTCAGCACTCTCCTGATAGAGGGTGGCACACTGAACACATCTTTTGTATCTGATTTGGTCCACATTGGACAATCATACATTGCTGGTTCTAGCGCATTGTTCATTTACTGTCTGCACATATGCATAGTACACATCACGGAAGTGAAGTTGGATTTGAATTTACCACTATATGATTCCTGAGCTATCTCTCTGTGTTTGAGCTTCCACTGTGTGCAGGGAGCATTGGCCTAAGCAAGTAACCTCTCCCACTCTCTTTTCTAACATTCTTCCTTACATTTTGTGTATTTTGGTAGGGAGCCAACCATAAGAAACACTCTTGTGTGATGTGGAATCTCGCTTGAAGAGAAGAGCATATGGACATCATTTTATGGGCCATCTTGAAGAAAGGCTGACGTTGATCAATATCTCCATAATATAAAGGCCTCGCAACCTCGTACTCGACCACAAAGCGCCTCCTCACCTCATATAGGAACCCCAAGGGCAAGTTGCAACCAAAGGCTACTGCTAGAACTACTATGGAAAACTTCAAGGTTGGTGCCTCGAAGAATTGAATCCATGGCATGAGCATTTAGACCCAATGTCCAAACCACAAGACCAAAGCCTTGGAGGCCAAATGCATTTATGACTTCGAACCCTTGTCTATCAACTACAACAAAAAGTAAAGAAAAACCCAGATCCAAACCACAAATCCGCCCATTGAATACTTGAGAACATTTGCCCCTTTCATCATCAACACTTCAAGGTAACAAGGTGGAAATAGTGTATAATCCTGTGCTTCTCCTAGAAAATTCTAGAATTTTCAATAGAGCTGACTTACACATGCTTTGCCTCATAAATTACTAAGTTCAAAAAAACTGAAGTGTGAAAGTACACTAACATTTTTCAGATTACAAAGCAATGTAGTAATTATATAGAGATCGTAAAAAGCTCGCTCACTTTCCATATCGTTGATGTTTATGGGAAAACTCATTCAACACTGTGGATACACAATTCTCTGTCATGCTTCTAATCGAGCCCATGTGCCTGCAAACATACAGGAGTTTAAATAAATAAATTGCTATTTGAGGAAATTATGTAGGGGCTAAGCAAGAAGATGAAATCCCCTTTTTTTTAATGAGGGTGCATGGAAACAAACTGTTTGAGCAGGAAAAATATCATCGTTGCATAACTCAGATGCTAGTCCTCAATTTTTATAACATAAGGAAAAAATTTACATCTTCCTATTTATCATGTGAGTGTGGAGCGAAATTTGTAATAAAATGCTTCCAGTTCTAACTCCAAAACTCTTCACTATACACCTGAACTCATGCTATCTTTACGAGCTTGAAGGCCTGGACTCGGCCAAGTGACAGCAGATTAGATTGGTTGACTCCTAAAGTAAGCTATGGGCCATCAATGCATCTTGAAGTGAGCTTCAATACAATCCTAACGAGGACAACAGAAGAAGATTTCATTGCTTCATAGTCTACCTATTTCTAGCTTAGGTTGGATCAAACAGAGTGGGCTTGAATTTTAGTAAAGTCTCCTACAAAAACAGTTTGCCCTTTTTAGTACACAACAAGAATTGGCTACATAATTTTACAAACAGCTTGTCAGCATCAGCATATCAGTCTCTCACACTCATTGGCATCACTATTGGCAGATAGTTAAAGTTCTTTCTTAGGCATTGTGGCTTCAATGAGTGTGAAAATCCCTAGTTAGTGTTGTAATTTTAATTTTTTTAGTGCAAAGCATTGCTTATAGGATAACACAAGCCTAGGAATATCTGGAGAGGGCTATGTCACTTGAGTTTTGGTTACTTCTTGCCGTGCTTTGATCCATCACTTTGAGAAGCCTACGTGAGAATGCTAACTTAAAACGCATGACCAACCTCAAGTTGGGGATCTTCAGCCGAGATCTCTTATCTTTTCAATGACTGACTTAACATAGAAACTCAAATCCGTGACTCTCTAGTATCCTCGACAAATTTGGGAGCTGGGCTACCACCTCGTTTTGGATGATTTGGTATGCGCACTATAGACTAGTCATGGGTGGGAGAAATGGAAATGGTGGAGCAAGCAAAAGCGTGGAGCTCTGTTGCAATGAAGTTGCAAGAATGAAAGTACAAAGGGCTGTCAACATGACAAAACCCTAAAGACCCTGGGTTAAACCAAGATAGGGTTAAAACTCACATAGACCTAAACTCAACTAGAAAAACCTTAGAAGAAAAATGTGCCCCTAACACTCCTAACTAATCAATACCATTGGTCACTGCCTTAAATATTACAATTATTCCAACACCCCCTTGCAGTGACAATGTTTTGGTGTCCAAGGAGTGATCCCATTCACCAAATGGAAGTGAGCCCAAAGCTTTGCGGAAAGCTTCGAACTTTTCTCTAAATAGAGCCTTAGTGAAAACATCTGCAACATTTTGATGTGTAGGAAAGTAGATCAAACTGACCACTCTTGCATGCAATCTTTCTTTGAGAATGTATCTCAACATGTTTGCTGTGTGCATGAAACATAAGATTGCATGCCACTGCAATAGCACTTTGACTGTCAGTGAGTATGGGAGTAGATGGCTGCAAACCACCATGAAGATTTGCCATCAATCTCCTGAGCCATACACATTCTAATGTAGTTGTTAAGGCTGCCCCATACTCACCTTCACAAGATGATGTTGCCACAATGGATTGTTTCTTGCTCAACCAAGGAATCCATCAACTACCAATAAGGAAACAATTTCCACTGATAGAGTTTTCGGTATCATAATCCCCAGCCCAATTTGAATCACTTAAAGCATGTCAGTCATAGTGCCCTTGGCATAGAATAGAACAACAACTTGCAAGTATCTAAAAAGCTTCTTTTGGGATGATCTACATTTTTTGAATTCCTCTTTGATGGCTGAACTGAATCAGTTGTAGACTAAGAGCCACTAATTTTCTTTTGCCAACAAGGCTTGATCCCCATGATGCACATCAATAATATACATATTCTTCCTTCTGTAATTCTAGCAATTATAGTCCCACTAGTTCTTGAATCTTAGTGAAATGATCTGACATTGACTCAATTTTCTGCATCCTGACACTGTCAAGCTGTCTTTTCTAATAAGAGACCTTGGTCTCATTCCTAGCCTCATTCCTTGTCTAATGCATATTCTCCAAAGTATCCCAAGCTTGTTTGGATGTCCTGGTGGAACGGGCATGAGGTATGATGAACCAACCTCTTGACAAGGGATTGAGAGACAAAGCCTAGACATCTCTGACATCCCATCTTGATCCAGAGCAACAAATGAAGCTAGTGAAGCTCGCCTCACTTGAGCTTGCAATTTATTGTGGGGATTGGGATATGGAGGGGCAGCCCTCCCAGGATGAGCAAGAAGAGCAATCTATCCATGAGGGAGCCTCCCAAGATGACCAAAATGTTGAGGCATGTATACGGTGGAGTCTCAGCCTCCTTGCATAGATCTCTGGCACACAATCATAAGTAGACTTCTGATCCTCGATGAATTGATCGACCACCAGAACTTCATCTTGGTACACAAGACAGGTAGTGGCAACAGCTTGCCATAAACAACTTCGACAGGAGCTTTACCTGTGGAAGAGTGAATGGTATTATTGTATGCAAACTCTATCATACGTAGATACATTTCCCATAGCTGTGGATGATCGTGGACATGACACCACGATAATGCTAGCATGACTTTATTGGCTGCCTCGCTTTGTCCATCTGTCTCTAGGTGATAGAAGATGGAATTCCAGCTTGGTACCCAGATTGTCACGGAGGCATGATATTCTAAATACTTTAATGTACTACAAGACTGTGACAACTTTGGTTTTAAAAGTCCAAGCGTGAGCTTAATAATGTGTAATTAAACGCGGCATGGTGCCTAGCACATAAGTGTAATTAATCCCTGGGCCCAAAGGCATTCCAAGGAATCAAAAGAGTGGTTGTTGGGAAATGATGACGTGGCATTTTTAATGGGCCCCCTAGAGGCCCATGTACCTTCAGTGGCCCCCCTAGAGTTCCAAGTGGCTCTAGTGCCTTCTACATGCTCCTTTGCCATTCCTGGACCTTCCGGGGCCTTCTAAACTTCACATGTGTGGTTTTCTCTCTCATCTTCTCCCTCTGTTGACACTTTGGACTGGTTTTTCAGCCTCCTTCAGCTGAATTCCAATGTTCTTCATAACTCCTCACCCGTTTGGATTCCTCCACTTCCGTTTGGCCTGATGGCTTCCCCTCTGCCTCCCCTTCGCAGTGATATGCTTTTCCCTCCGTGCGTTTGGTAGAACGGGCACAGATGAGCACTTCTTTTGCTGTTCGAATTTGCAAAAGTGGCTTTTTCTGGACCTTTTTGCTTTTATAGCCTCTTGGGCCTCTCCTCTTGCAAAGCTACAGGTTTCTGTTGAATTTCGAGTGGTCCCACACGTTGGTATGGTTTTTCTCAGTTTTGGAGGACTTTCCGGCGATGAAACTTCTCCAAAACCTTCTCAATGCATTCCTCTCTGAAGCACGCTTCTTTTGAGCCCAAGAACTCCCACTTCTTCACGTCAGAAGTGCTTCTTTTCGCATTTTTCAATGGAATTCTCGCTGGTCGGCTCTTGTAAATGCTCTTTCTTCATGCCTTTGCACTCCTCTTTGGCTGAGAATGCAATTGGGCATTGGCTACTATGTTCTCTTGGCGATTGAGGACTTGGTTCAAGTTTTCAGGGATTGGTGAGTTGTGATTTTACTGCTGCAATTTCTTTTTGCCATAAGCTATTGGTTGGCCTCGTGTGCCGCCTCTTCCTTGGTTCACAGGTGCCCAGGCAGTGCTACATGAGTCATTCTTTGGTTGGGTACTTTGCTGATTTTATTTTGGAGCTTTGAAAAGCTTTGTGAATGCCATCTGGAAACCACTCAAAGAGAGTGCAGCTGGGGTGCAATGTGATTGCATCTGGACAGCTAATGGAATTGCACTCGGAAAAGAGAATGCCTTTGGATTGAGCCTATGGGTTAAGTGCACTTATGTGATGGTGTTCTATGCTTGAAAGCCTTGCGAAGGCTCAGTGAATTGGGGCTGCGTGCTGAGTGGCAAGGAAGGTCTCCCAGATGCAACTTGTAATCATTTCACTGTGAAATATAAAGAAATACAGAAAGGGGGCGCGGCGGCGCCACACTGTTTGGGACCAATCGGGTGCACTTGTCTATGTTTATTGAGCAGGGGCATTCTAGCCTCCATCTCTTTTTCAGTGGTTTTGTTTGTGAACAAATGGGTAAATGCCAAATGGTGATCATGCGATGGTTAACGGTTGTGATATATGCTTTGTGAGCTGTAAATAAGTGCTAAAGTAATTAAAGGTTTAGTTCCACTTCCCTTTGAGTAATTAGAGGCCGGTATCATTGGTTCCATTGCCGGGATGCCACACTCTTCCACAAGAGGTGGGTCTCAGTAGTGTGGTGGAAGGATATCTTTGCTGCACTTTTTGACAGCTGAATATTACAGCCATAAACATGGTGAGTACCCATGAGCAAGAGAGCTCCACAACTCCTCAAAGGAGAACGCAGGAGGCAGGAAAGCCTTAATGATCCAGCTAGTGTACAGCTGCACATGTACAGCTGCACAAAGCACAACAAATGCCTTTTGAGCAGGCCACACATGAAGCTACAACTCAGCTCAATGGTGATACTTTCTAGCAGTGAGTCAAATGATGCGACTATGTTGAATGCACAGCTTGCAAGTGCAGTGACTGCTTTGACTCAGCTAACTCAAAACTTGGCTCAGATTGTGCAAACAAATGCCAAGAAGTCTCCTTCGACGACGCTGCTCCTGCTCCTGCGAGCCTCCCCTCCTCCCCCGCCGTACCTCTACCCCCCCCTACTCCTTCCGCTCACCCCCGCCCCCGCTACCCCCTCCGCTCACCCCCGCCTCGCTATCCCGCCCCGCTACCCCCTCCGTTCTCCCTCGCTACCCCGCTCCGCTACCCCCGCTATTCCGCCCGCTATCCCCTCCCGCCCCGCTACCCCGCTTCGCTACCACTACCCCTCCGCTCACCCCCGCCCCGCTACCCCCCCTCCGCCCCAGCCCGCTACCCCCCACCCCGCTACGTCCTACCGCCCTAGCCCGCTACCCCCCCGCCCCGCTACCGCTCTACTGCCCTAACCCGCTACCGCCCCATCCCGCCCGCTACCCCCGCCCCGCTACCGCCCCACCCCAGCCCGCCACCCCCTCGCTCCACTCCGCTCACCGCCGCCAGCCCACTCACTTTTTTTTTTTTTTTCACCTCCGCCTTCCCCTCCCACCCTCACCCCCGCCCCCCCCCCCCCCGCTCACTCGCCCCACCCAGCCCCCTCCGCCTCTCCATTCCTCCCCACCCCCGTCCGTCACCTCGTGCGCCACCTCCGTTCCCGCCACACCCAGGCTCCACCCTCCCGCTTCTACCCCCCCCCGTTTTTGGGTGACAGCCTCTTCCTCATCGGAAGCCTCGCAGTTTGTCTTGGCGGTATGGCGGCTCCCTGCCCGGAACCGGAGGCCCAGACGGTCCCTCCCTCTCCAGATGCCTACCGCGTCATCCTGACCGCGTCATCCTGACTGAGCAGCAGTCATCTCGGGTTCAGGAGGTGGCCAATGACTTTGCTCTTACATCAGTCTACGGCAGAGTCATTGGACATTCCCCCTCCAGATCAGCCATCAGGGACTGGCTCCAGTCCACTCTCATGTTAGAGGACGGCCATATTGTGGAGGTGGCCCTTATGGGAAGGGGCATCTTCTGGCTCAAACTCTCCAGTGCGAAAGCTGCGAGCAACCTGATTGCTGGCTCCCCCACGTCAGTGGACGGGAAGATTATCATGATAGTCCCGTGGTACCGTGGGTTCAGCGCAGCAGATTTTGATGCCCGATTCCGTATACCTCGCCATCCAGTGACGCTGGTTTTTCCTGGTCTTGCTGCTGAGCTGCGGCCGATTGTTAGGGACCTTGGTTCCCACTTCGGCTGGGTTATGCACGATACCTTCGCCGATGCGGTGACTACGGCAGGAGCCCCCCGAGTCCGTGTGGCGGTGGCGGATCCTGCGACTCTCCCGACAGTGATCGAGATCGTGACAGGTGCCGGCAGCATCACCCAGAGCATGGTAGTCACCGGACAGCCAGGACAGTGTCTGAGGTGTCACGGCTTTGGACACCTGGCGGCTGCCTGCCCACGTTTCGCCAGCTCTTCTCGGCCCTCCCCGCCTCCCCCCGCTCCGCCCCCTCCTCCCCCCTCCGGACAGCCACGCCAGGAGGAGCAGAGGCAGCCGGAACCCGGACCAGGAGCTAGCTGGCGGCTGGACTGAGGTTAGAAGAAAAAAGGGAAAGAACAAGAAGATTTCTGATAAAGGCAAGGAGGCAGAGGTTACCCCACCTGTAGCTGCACCCCAGAGACCCGATAGGCAGCCGCCCCAGGGACTTGGGAGAGCATCTTCCTCGACGGTAGCCCGCCCTCCACAGCCTCAGGTCCCCCTCTCTCCCTCTCCCCAGCCTCCCCCCCTCCAGCCCCAGCCCATCCCCCAACGGCACCCCTTGCCTCCCGACCCGCAGCTTCAGCCCCCGCGTCCTCCTCAGTCTTCTTCCCCTCCTTTTCAGTCCCAGTCTCAGTTGCAGCCCCATCCCCCCCCCTCCCCCGCCTCTTTCAGTTCTCCCGCAGAGCTAGTTGCTCCGACGATTCCCCAGTCGAGGGCAGCTCCCGTTCCCCCTCCTCCTTCTCCACCGCCAGCCGCCCCTGAGGAGTCTGAGCTGCCTATTCCCCAGCCTCCTCCCCCTCCCCCTCCGCTGACAGGACACCCGGAGTCTCCACCACCTCCGGTGCAGGCTTCTCCGTCCGCTAGCCCCTCAGTGGCAGACTCTGATGGGCCTCAGTCTCAGGAGAGAGAGAGCTCCCACGCGACTTTTACAGATCTGGCCCCTGGGACTACTTGGACGTGGCCGACCTCGGGACCTTCCCTGCTTGCCTCGACATCAGTATCTTCCTGCTCCGCAAAGGGGCGGATGGGAAGATAGCCGCCTTGGCCCCTAGGGATGGCCCTAGCTTTGCTTTCACGTTCCGCAGTGACGGCACCGAGTCCTGGACAGACGACTCGGTTTGGGAGGCTCTCAGGGAGCAGACGCATGCTCAGATATGTTCCTGGATAGGCCCGTCCAGTGGGCAGCTTCTCGAGACTCAGTGGTCCGAGGGTGACGTGCGCCTGCGGTGGCGTTGCGCCGCCAAACGATTCAGACTGATTGTGATCCTCAGGCCCCCCCTGTCTTGGCCCCTCCCCCAAGATGTCAGAGCCTGGACGCCTCAGAAACTCCGTGCCTTCTACGGGATGTCCACCTCAGAGATCTCGAGCTGGCTCGAGAAAGCCTTTGTTCATGGTACCAAAGGCCTCTCGCCTTTGCTAAAGGTGTTGAAGGACGGGCAGGATGACCCCGCCTCCCCCTCCAAACCTTCCCATAAGCGCCAGCGCCTCTCCTCCGAAATGTCAGCTTCTTCTTCGACCTCGACCGCGAGCAGACAGTTGTTCGCTGCCTCTCAGTCCTCACCATGAGCCTACACCTCGTATCCTGGAATGTGAACGGGTTTCACTCTTCTGGCACCCGTGGTCCCAGGAAGCTCATTCTGAGACAGGAACTTCAGCCAGCAGTGATAGGACGTGTGGATGTACTTCTGCTACAGGAACACAAGCTTTCGGCGGCTCACTCCCGTAGATGTGGGAAGATCCTCACTGGTCGCTCTCACACTTATTGGGAGCCCTCGATCGGTGCACTGGGGAGGAGTGGTGGTGTCTGTACTTCCGTGGGAGAGCAGCTAGCCCAGGGAGTTTTCGATCATGGCACGTTGATTCCAGGTCGTGCCCTTTGGGTAGGCCTGGAATTAGAGGGCTCCAGAGTTGGAATCCTCAACATCTATGCCCCCACAGATCTCCGTTGTAGAGCCACCTTCTGGAGGACACTTACAGGGATTCTCCGAGACATGGATTCCTGGATTGTTGGAGGTGACTTCAACAATTTGGAGACCTTGGAGGACCAGCAGGGCAGAGGACCGGAGTTTACAGGTATGGCTCAGGCAGAGCAGTCCGCTTGGGACTCTTTTATCTTTGCGACAGGAGGAAGGGACTGTTGGCAAGACCCGTCCTTCCGGCGTTGGCACGGGAGCTTGGACTTCTCGTGGGGTTTCCGCAGGGAAGGAGGCAGACTCCTGGAGAGGCTGGACAGATTCTATGTTAGTGATTGGGCCATCAGCAGAGGCGGTCAGGCCGGTATAGTTCCAGGGACGACACTCTCCGACCATGCGCCGGTGCTCTTATCATTAGATTCGGCAGCTCAGACTCTTCCCGCCCGCTCATGCCGGATTCCTGATTCCATCTTCTCGAGGGAGGACGTGCGCAGCAGCATTTGCGATCTTTGGGACAGAGACTGGGGCGAGTGCGAGGACTTGGTTGATTCGGTGGCGCAGGCGTTGCAGGAGTCCAGCCAGATCTGCCAGCTCGCAGCCCTACAGGTTCGACAGGAGTGGTGGGGTAGAGAGAGAGCCCTTCGGAGAGACCTCGCCTCCATTCAGCGGCTCCAGCAGGCATCCCCGGGCTCGGAGGAGCTTCGGATCCAGGCCCTTCGAGCCAGAGCCCTTCTTGAGGAGACACTCCAGCGTCGCTCAGAGTTTTCCTATCACGCCTCTCTCTCCTTCTGGGCTCGGAAGGGTGACCGGATGTGCAGGGAGTTCTTCAGGACACATGGCCAGAGAGCTGCAGGTGATCAGCTTCGGAGTCTCAGGACAGCGTCGGGACACATTGTCACGGATCCGGGAGAGGTCTTGGGACTGGCCACCGACTTTTACAGGACCCTTTTTCATCAGGAGCCACTTGCTCCTCGCACTCGTCATGCCCGCGAGGAGGTGTGGAGACACACTCCTTCCTTGGTCCAGCCTAGCATGCAGGCGACGCTGTTGGCACCGTTTACCACGGATGAGATGCTGGAGGCCTTGATGGCCATCGATGGACAGAGATGCCCAGGTGAGGATGGGCTATCCCGGGCATTCTTCACCTCCTTCTGGGACCAGATCCATCAGCCCCTCTTAGCATCTTTTCAGAGGATTTTCAGCAGCGGTTATATGCCAGAGAGCCTCTCCTCGGGATTGATTTGCCTCATCCCGAAGGGAGGAGATAGACAGGAGATCCGTCGGTGGCGCCCGATCACTCTCCTTACCACTGCGTACAAAATCCTAGCCAAGATGATCAGCGCCAGAGTTCGGCCTCTACTTCCAGACATCATTCACGACACTCAGACAGGCTTTGTTCAGGATCGCAGTATCCTGGACAATGTCTTCACCTTTTCAGAGGCGGCAGAGTGGGCTCAGCACAACGGATCACACCTTGCCATCCTACTTCTCGACTTTGAGAAGGCCTATGATCGGGTGGACTGGTCCTTTCTGGAGGGGACTCTGGAGCGGCTAGGTTTCCCAACAGGTTGGATTCAGGGCATTTCAGCTTTGTACAGGACAGCCTCTAGCAGAGTCATCATTGGAGGCAGGTTGGGAGAGCGTTTTGGCTTGGAGAGATCAGTGCGTCAGGGCTGCCCCCTTGCCCCCTACCTGTTTCTCTTCTTCGCCGAGGCCATGACTTACTATCTCCGGGCGAGGTCTACAGGGATCAGGGGTGTTCGCCTCCCCCTCCGGGAGGACACGGAGCTCTTGGACTCTGAGTACGCGGATGACACAGCCCTGTATGTCCAGGACGATGAGTTGATGCTGGAGAGGGTGAGGTTGGCCCTGGAGGTCTTCTGTTCGGCTGCTGGTGCGAAAATCAACTGGAACAAATCAGTTGGTTTCCTCACAGACCCCGGGGCGCGTTCTCAGTGGGGGAGGTTTTTGGGTTTCAGGTGGATCCCGCGGGGACAGACAGCTAGATACTTGGGTTTTCAGGTCGGCCTGGACATCACGCCAGCTCAGCAGTTTCTCCTGGTGCTAGATTCCATCCGACGGAAGCTGGCTTTCTGGAGCACTGCTAAGCTTTCCCTTGCAGGTCGTGCCTTGGTAGTCAACCAAGTCCTCCTTGCCACGGCTTGGTATGTGGCTTCCTGTTGGTGTTTCTCGAGATCCAGTGTGGCACAGCTTAGGAGGCTGGTTCAGAACTTCCTTTGGTCCGGGGAGGATGGCCTCAGAGATACCAGAGCCAGGGTTGCTTGGCAGACAGTTATTCTTCCGCAGGCTGAGGGAGGCCTGGGAATCATCGATCCAGAGCTGCAGAGTCAGGCTTTGCTAGGCAAGTTAGTCATCCGCGGTTTGACCCCGGGGGGGCAGACGTGGAAGATGCTTCTTCAGCAGGGGGTCGGTTCTTGTGTCCCGCGACGAGGTGGAGAGTGGCTCCCGTCCCTCAGGTGGATCTTCACTTCCGCCCCACTTACTCAGCCCCGTTCCCCACTCGTTCGTAGCCTCCTCATGGTTTGGAGGCGGCTCCGCCTCAGTCTCATCCAGTCCCCTCCCCGCTGTTAGGAGGAGATTGATCGCCAGCCGCTTATCTGGAACGATCAGGTCAGAGATGCCGAGGGCCTTCAGTTGGGGGAGAGATCACACATCAGGTGGGATGGTTGGATGAGGGGGCCAGCCCGGTCCCTTCGAGTTTGGAGGGACACGTACAGATATCTGGAGACGGCTGATCTCGCAGACGCCGCTGGAGGTGTTCGTGGAGCCCAGGCGAGACGCACGGAGATCGACGGAGCGATCCCAGCTGATTGGTTGGTTCCACCGGAGCCTCAGATCCTCATGCCTGGTGACGACCGTTGGCTGGGACAGTTCACCCCCCGTGGCATCCCACTGGTGGTCGCAGGACGTATGGTCGACTCCTCTATCTCTTTCTTCACGGTTATGGGGGATGGACGACTCAGGAGAGAGGATGCACTCATCGACCCCCTACTCCCATGGCAGAGGGTTCGGATCCTAGGCCTTTTGGGGAAGGTCTGGCGTACCGACCCTAGCATTGAGCAAGATCAGCTGCAGCTTTGGCGACTCTGGCTCTGGGAGGGGCGGGCCTTGTCAGAGCTTGAGTGGGACCCAGGAGAGTGGAGTTGGCCAGAGGTTGTGACAGGACAGGGGCCGACCTCCTTCTTCGCCTACAGCACGACTTTGGGCAGGCGAGTTCTTGGGAGGATGCAGAGTCGCCCCCCCACCCAGCGGCCTAGCTGGTATGCACAGGGTATTTCCAGATTCTTTTTGCAGGCCTTCTGGAAGGCCTTGTGGGAGAGCTGGTGGCCGCGGAAGATCTACTTCCTGTGGCTTCTCGCCCACAAAGGTCTTCCGGTGGGGAGCTGGTTGAGACAGGTAGGCCAGGACGGACGCTGTCAGATCTGCCATGTGGTTGAGGAGTCACCAAAGCACTGCCTGTGGAGCTGCCCTCGCGCCCAGGAAGTGTGGAGGTGGACTTTCGGGATTCTCACTCGCGCAGCACCAGAGCTAGGCTTGATCACGTGGGGCGCGTTCTGTTGGTGCAGCACCGCACCTGGTCTACATCACTTATTCGAGGCATGCCAGCAGGACCCCACTTTCCTTATCACGCAGGGTACTTGGGGGCTGCTCGAGGGTATCCCGCAGCACCTAGCAGAGGCGGATACAGGAGTTCCGGAGAGGCAGCCAGTCTGGGAGATTATCAGCAGCATAGCAAGGTGGCACATTTGGACCTCGCGTTGCGCGCAGATCCTCGGCGGCACCTCCTTATCGACTGCCCAGGTCATGACTGATATTTGGTGCGAAATTATTCATACCCTCAGAGGCCAGTGGGACCAGATTCAGGGAGATTCCCGGTCTGGTCAAGAGAAGCGGAGACGCTTCCTTCGGGCTTGGAACACTCAGGGCCTCTTCTTCGAGCACACCTCACAGGGCCTTCGGTGGTGCTACCCACCACCCCGATGGCTGTTCATTCACACTCGCCTTATCCCGACGTGAGAGAGTGATTTATTGTGTTACCTTTTAGGGCTGTGTCCGATTTGTGTACGCAGCCCGTCAGCTACAAGCTGACTTTTTGTATCTTGTTCTCGAAGTAATATAATTAGCACTGTTTTTTCGGAAAAAAAAAAAAAACCAAAAAAAAAAAAAAAAAAAAAAACAAATGCCAAGAAGAAGAAGAATCAAGAAAGCACAAGCACAGAAAGAGTGAGTACACACATGCGTCAGCTTCTCATGGCGGCCAACACACTCATGCATCAGTTTTCCATGAGGGACAGCCATAAAAAATGACTCAGAAAGTGACTTCCAAGAGAGAGGAATCCCCCAAAAGAACACTTGAGAAAGACGTACAAAAAGTACAGCCAGTGCAACAGTATGAGCAGCCAGCACAAGGCCTTGGTTTGGGCACTTCTACTCCTCAAAATAATAATGTGCACTCCATAAATGTGGCTTAGCCACCTTAGCCATATTTGAGGCAGCTACCTGAATATTTTGGTACAGATTCTATCTTTGATGCTATGTTGATTTCACCACCAACTGGGCATAGAAAGCAAGCCATGTATGACAATGTGGGAATGCAGCCAGGCGTGCAAGCCACAGCACATGCTCCCATGCCTAATGTTCAGCCAAGCATGGCTCTCCCTAGTGAAGGGAATGCTGCAAAAATACAGCCATCTTTGGGACAGCCAACATCAAATGTAGATAAAGAATTTAAGGATGGTGGTTCTCATGTCAAGTTTGAGACATATAATGGAGTACAAGACAGGTACAAAGCCCTCACATTCCTTCAACAGCTTGATGCTGCATTTCTTGGGGGTTTGTTTACAGAAGCATCCAAGATGAGGAAGGTTGCCACATTTTTGAAAGGCAATGCACTTAAGTGGTACACCAACCTTATGCTTCATGGAGATGCACCTGCTACTTGGCTGGAATTTAAGCAAGTGTTCTCTTCTACTTGGCTTACTCCAACTTTTGAAGTTGAAGTACTTTCACACTGGCATGACTTGTCATACAAACTTTGCAAGAATCTTGATGATTACACCAAGAGGTTTTGGGATGTTTTGCTGCCATTGAGCTCTTGCAGGCATGTTTCTTTGAAAGAGCAAATAGAGAGGTACTGTTGTGGATTGCCTAGTGAGCTACGTGATTATTGCATCAAAACCAAGGTGGGTTCTATGACTCAATTAATTGAGAATGCAAGGAAAGCATATGCATGGATGCAGGAGAAGAATTTGGGCTTTATGGACAGCAAGAAAGAAGACAGCAAACGGGCTGCCAAACACCAGGATAAGAAGGACATCAAATCTGAAAATAAAAATTATGGCAAATGACCGTTTCAAAAGAGCCCAATTCAAAGCTGGTCAAAGGAGTGGATAGCCTAATAAACAGCCCCGTACCAAGTTATCTGATGAAGAGAAAAAGTCACTCATGGAGCGAAACAAATGTTTTATATGCAAAGGAGAGGGACACCGCTCTTATGATTGCCCATCCAAGAAAAGAGACAGGTCAGATGATGGTAAGAATGATGATAAACAGGCTGATCAGAAGGGCAAAAGGCCTAAACCTTCCGCAGGACTTCTTCCAGATGTGATTGGGAGCTTGCCACATGCACATGATGAAGAGGAAACGAAAAAAACTGAGATGTGCAGAGCATGGGGAAAAATCAGAAATCAGAATTGTTTGTTTTTCTTTGATTCTGGGGCAAAGGCGAATTTCATAACTCCTGATATGGCAGGAAGGCTTGGCATCAAGCCTGAGGAAATGGGGCCATCCGGCATGTGTGATATGGCCAACCCTGAACTCAACACACTTGTCACTCCTATCATTGGCAAGTTGAGGATGCATATCCAGGGATATCAGGATGCAGAGGACTTCTACATTATGCCTTTGTCAGAGTGTGATGCTTTGCTTGGGATGCCTTGGATGTACAGGGTGGGGGCTGAAGTGCAGATGAGAAACAAGAAGATTTCTTTAACTCATAGAGGCAAAAATCATGTACTCGATGTAAAGTTGAAAGGGGAGTCCATCCCTGTAGTTTCAGTTTCTTGTATTTCCAATGTAATAAAGCGTCATATTTCAGTGTACTTGATTTTTGTCAAAGAGGACAGCCAACCAGTTTAAGAAGGCTCTACTCTTTCTGCTTTAGATAGAGAAAGGGCTGCTTTTATTTCAGATTTTCAAGATTGTTTCTCAGATGCACTTCCTCAAGAATTACCTCCCAAGAGACCTGAGGATCATCAAATTGATATAATTCCAGGAGGCTCACCGCCTAATATACCTCCCTATCATGTCAGTAAGGCACAACACGAAGAGATAATGTCACAAGTGAAGGAACTCTTGGAAAAGGGATTAATACAGCCAAGTAATTGACATGACCTTGCAGGATCTGACCCTATCACTAACCTAGAATCTGTCCTCAATCCAACCAGAATCATAGCGCAGGTGCCTTGATCCTCCCGACCACCCCCGAGCACGTGGGCTATAGCTCGACTCATCCATAGGCCCGTATCTAACCCAGGCGTCCCATACCACCTAAACCAGTCCAGAGGACCTTCGATACACCACCTATGATCCGCCATGTAGATGGCCACAGTCCCGACCTGGGTCCAAGCCCCGTCCATCAGTTGAGGAGCGCTCAACTAATCTACACAATAGCACTGGCCCTCCCTCTATATAGAAGGAAACCCGCTATAGATAGCACAATGCTATGAATAGCTCCCTCCACATAAAGTGAGCACTATATATGAATCAATCTCTATATATAGCGATCTCGGCTAAAAATAGCCAACTAGCCCTATGCTATCCCATAACCCACGTTAACCTGCTATCCAACCCTAGGTACACCATGCACATGACATACTCCCCTTCCTCTAAGAACTCACTCCTGAGTTCTTTCCATGAGATTCAAATCAAAGAGAATCTAAGGCCAAAGCCACAATCTTTGATAACTAACCCAAGGAAAGTAAATCTCTCAATCTAAACAAGGTTACATATCGTCGAGTAGTCTCCTCGAGAAATCAAGTAACGCCAAAATCCACAGAGTTAATTCCGTTGACATATCCGTAAACAAGCATAGTAAAATCTGTACCTGAAGGTAAATGATTCTATCAACCTTATCTATTGAGTATCCTTGAACTCAAAATCTTAGGTTGAGATCGAGGAATCATTGTTCGAACAACCCCATCAATTGAACCCCTCGAGGCCAATTTTTGGGTTGCAATTTCTATCAACCCTAATTCTTGAATTACTTAGTATTCAAAAAATCCCTCAACAGAATACCCTTGGAATTCAAATTCTTGGGTTGAAATACATGACAGACTTTCCATCGCAGAATAATTAGGTATCCGTTCATAACTCATGATGGAAGAATCTTCATGGAAGTATCAATGGGCAAAATCCTGACCAAAAATATGATCCCCTTGATCGATCCTCGAAAGGCCCCTACATGAGGATAATCAGTAAAAAAATTCAGTTGGCTATATACTCTTCTAGACATGAATATAGTCAACCATCATAGAAATAGCATCCTATGTGATCCAAAGACTACGGAAACGATCCAATCCGAAATCTCTTAAAATAAGATCCACTACCAAATATCCTGTATAAACTTGTGCACAATAAACCGCTCCGATCACAAGATCATCCAGTTCTTAGGATCTCTTATCTAGGAACATCAAGTTTCAAACAAGGCATTGACAGACCATCATCAGAAGAGATGCGGTAACCCTCCCTGAGATTGTGTCTAGACTATGGAGCTCCAGGGTTGAACCCAAAAAATACATGGCTTCCCTCAGGGTAAAGAATCTTAGTCAGCCCTCGTAAAAAATCTACTCAGGTTGCCCCCAATTCAATTCAGCCTACTTGTACTTCACCCTAGAGGTCCTTGGGTATTATTTCACGTTGGATTATACCACCACATCAGAGAATCTTAAATGTAACATACCTTAGTGTCCCATACCACCAAAGTATACTGCAAATAAAAAACTCACTGGACAATATGAGTAAATAAGGTAGCCAATCCCTCTTCAACTCAGATGATTCCAGATTGAGTCAGGGTGGCAAATCCGTTCTCAATCCTTTTCTTAATGTGATTATATCATCCCCTAGTGTTACAATACCCCAACCAATAGGTCAAAGAAGAAAACAAGCAGGTAGCAACTCTTGAATCCTGACTATCCACGACCTCGGGCTAAAAGAGTGAGAATCAGAATGACCCCGCCTTTGGACATGATTCAAAGAAGGTATCCATCAAGACTCATCCTGGTCTAATCAATAAGAACCTTCATATGTCCAAACGGTGACTCGAAGAAACGCCATAACTCACAATCACATCGAGATCAAAACTTCAAATAGAAACCAAACAAGAATCTACGCACCAAGATTCGAGAAAGGGAAATCCAATTGCCTTTGTTAAATCTGTCTAATATGTAACAAATACTCGGGCACCATCAATGTACCATATATCTAAAAAACTTCAAGATATATGCAAGAAAAGTATAATTTGAAAAAAATCATCAAATTATAGATGCCACTAGTTACAAATCAAACCCAAGTTAACCAAAACCTGGTCAATTTAATAACAAGACAGTTTATAATTCATGCAAAATTGGGGAGCTTCTTGAACCAAACGTGGTTCAAAAGATCCAGTCGAGCCAAAAAATAATCGAATGTTGGTCAAAACTGAGAATTTCAACCTCTTCATCGCTTCTCAATAGCACGGAAGTGGTATAAAGACTCTAAAACAAGCTGTCTACATTTAGAACAGCATGAGCCTTCTTCAATATATTTCTAGTACTGAGGGGTTTTATAGTAGTGAAGAGCTGCCATCCATCAAGGAATCCATCTCTCGTAGCAGGTCATGAGGTCTACGAGGAATAACCTCCGATGTAGCCTCGTCCTCCATCTCAATAAAATAGTAATCCAACGTAGGTGTCTCATTACTTTCATGTCCTTCCATGGCTAGAAAATATCTCGCACGGGAGAGGGACTAGAAGAAAAACAACTGCGTCCAACACGTGCTCTTCACACTAGCAAAAGAGAATCTGGTGCTGCGTGGAATCAAGGAAGAAGGTGGGTAGAGGACAGCAAGAAAGATGGGAGAGAGGGAGAATCTGATAGGCTGATCTCAGACAGAAAGAGGGTGGGAAATTCGCCTTCATGCGCTAAAGTGCTAAAGTGAGAGAGAGAGAGAGGAATCCCCGGTATATAAATAGCCAGGAAGGGCCATCAAAAGCTAGGTGAATTTTGGGTGGGTACTTGATTTAGAGCAAGTGCTTTCCTTGCTAAAGAAAAACAAAAAAGCAACCTGCTTTTTTGTACCAAAAACAGTCTCGCTTTTAATAGATCTGGTTCCGCTTTTCTCCAACCATCCAAAAATAGCCAAAACGCGCCATACGCTCCTTCCCAAAGCCAAGCGCCTGCCCCCAATCATATCGCCCCTATCTCTGATGCCCCAATCTCCTACACAAGCCGTTCTCTGGCTTATGAACACCCTCTCTTTCCTCCGACTTCTCAATTGCAGCAAATCTAGGTCTCTAGGGTAGGAATCTCATCCTTGAGAACCTAGAGCGAATTCATTCCCTAACCAGCCCACTCTCACGCGTCCCCACACATCAACAACCCAAGCGTGGGTAGTTATAGGTCAAAAACGATCCATCCCCATCTCTCTTGCTGAAAGCATCAAGTCTTCTCATCACCTACCCTTCTCAGAGAATCACGATTTCCAAACACGTAGCAACCAAGAGAGCACACAGCCTATGGACTTCTATTCCTTCCACAAATCTCCCAATCATGAGTGCACATCATCAGCCAACGATTCAGCCCATACATGAGCGGAAATTCAGTTTTGCAAGAGCAATCTCAAAAAGCGTACCTGGAAGACATCTTTTTTGCATACCTCGCGTTGAATTCAATCGTGATAGAACGGCTCTGATATCAAATGACACGACCCCGCAAGATCTGACCCTATCACTAACCTAGAATCTCGTCCTCAATCCAACCAGAATCATAGCGCAGGTGCCTCGATCCTCCCGACCACCCCCGAGCATGTGGGCTACAGCTTGACTCATCCATAGGCCCGTATCTAACCTAGGCGTCCCATACCACCTGAGCCCGTCCAGAGGACCTTCAATACACCACCTATGATCCGCCATGTAGATGGCCACAGTTCCGGCCTGGGTCCAAGCCCCATCCATCAGTTGAGGAGCGCTCAACTGATCTACACAACAGCACTGGTTCTCCCTCTATATAGAAGGAAACCCGCTATAGATAGCACAATGCTATGAATAGCTCCCTCCACATAAAGCAAGCACTATAAATGAATCAATCTCTATATATAGCGATCTCGGCTAAAAATAGCCAACCAGCCCTATGCTATCCCGTAACCCACGTTAACCTGCTATCCAACCCTAGGTACACCATGCACATGACAGTAATTCTCCTTATTGTTCCCATGTGTTGCTTGTGCAAAAGAAGGATGGCAGTTGGAGAATGTGTATTGATTATAGGGCTTTGAATAAAGTCACAATTAAGAACCGTTTTCCAATTCCACGCATTGATGATATATTGGATCGGTTGGAAGGTCCCTCAATGTTCAGTTGTATTGACCTTAAAAGTGGATACCACCAAATAAGGATAAAGCCTGAAGATGTCTACAAGACTGCCTTCCGCACTTCATTTGGCTTATATGAGTTCCTTGTGATGCCTTTTGGTTTGACTAATGCACCTGTCACTTTCAATAGAATGATGGACAGAATTTTTAGAGCACACAGAAAGTTTGTGGGCACTTTCTTTGATGATATCATTGTGTTCTCTAAAAATGAGCAGGAGCACAGGAAACACCTCACTATTGTGTTTCAAGAGTTGAAAAGACACGAGCTGTTAATAAACACCAAGAAAAGTGAGTTCTTTATGCATGAGATTCATTTTCTCGATCATATGGTGTCAAAGGATGGAGTCAAGATGGATCCTGCAAAAGTTGAGGCCATAAGGAGTTGGCCAAATCTGAAAAATCCGCATGAAGTCAGAAGCTTTCTTGGGTTGTGTTCATACTATCGGAGGTTTATAAAGTACTTTGCAGAAATTGCTTCTCCCTTGCATGCTTTATAGAAGAAAGCTGTACCGTTTCGGTGGGGACCAAAGGAAAATGTAGCTTTTGAAGAGCTGAAGCAAAAGTTGTGTTTTGAACCCGTTATTATCTTGCCAGATCTTGGAAAACCCTTTGTTGTAACTTGTGATGCATGTGGGAGCAGCATAGGAGATACTTTGAATAAATCTCTCTACCACTGTCCAGATCATATTATGTCCCTAAGGAAGCAGGGTTATGACATTCCTCAATTACCTTTGGCCTCAAATCTGTTGTCACACAGATTCGGTTCTGATTCCATAGATACCCATTGCTGAGGTAGTAATCTTTGTGACCTCCTCCTTGAGTCAATTCATTCCATATGCTGGAGAAATCAGTATCATCCTTGTATTGCTCCTTCATGGCTGAAAGTTCGTCATGATGAGCGGTGGTGAACGCGTAAACTTGTGGCCTGAATATAGATGAACCTTTAGTAACAAAACTGACCCACACATGTACCAACACCTCTGGAAACAATCTCTGAGGTAAGGTGCCAAAGTAGGGCTCTATTTTACTGCATCCTCTGTAGAAACTCTTCCATCTGTGGTCAGCTTCAATAGCTGCTCAAGGCTGAGCACTCCTACGAAAGTTCTATTCAGTTGTTCTTTGTTGACAAACGGTTCCTCTGCAGATCCTTATGCTCTCCTACTGGAAGTTGGTCTGCACCAAGGTCTATTCTGGATCTGATGTGTGTCTGCTCTAACACGAACTGTACCTACCTTTTGCTGCCCTGGAATGTGGCCTAAAGAGAGTGGTCCTTAAATGACTTTGGCCCCTACCTAGGCCCTCTACGTAGGGGAAAAACCCTAGCAAAATAGGCCAATGCCCTTCTAGACCAGCCACCCAGAAACTGACAGACTAGCTGATCATCAGTCTGTCGACAAACAATCTAATATCAGCCTAACTAGCAGGCCTTCTCCACCAACCTGATCTGCTCCCTGCTGTCGACCCACAAGCACTTGTTCAGCACCTATTGGTAGCAGTTCTGCCAATGTAGTCTGCTCTATATTCCTTGCAGACAGCTGGCCATCCTTTGCAGACTGAGGACCTGTGAATAGGCCCTCTGTATTCATTGGCCCTATGTACCTGTGCAAACTAATGTAGACCTTCCATATGGCATCATCTACTGCTACTTATCTGTCGTACAGTCGCAGCCCTTTTTCCCTTCTGATGCTGCGCATTGCTTTGGCTCATGTGTCCCTGATGTACCTGCAGATGTACCAGCCCAGCTAGCTTGAAAACTTCCATGCTTTTCATCTAGCAGTGGATCTACCCACTCCCTACAAATCTAACTACGCATACACATGTTGTTATGCTCCAGTCGAGATAGCGTGACCTCATAAGGGCGGTCGGCATTATCCTTTGGAGGACTGACATTATATAGTATCTTGTGTTGCACTTTATGTATATGGTTAAAAGGATATGATGTCAAGGACGTCAGTGAAAGTGATGGCATGGACTAGATAAGATCTAAGGCCAAAGGCCTTGATGCACCTAATTTTGCAAATAAGCCTAGGGGCAAGTGAATTACTTGTGGATCCCAAGAAGGGGTTAAAAAATGCATCAAAGTTAGGCTTTACTAATATGGCATATGGCATCTAGATCTACCTAGGGAGTTTTGGGGCTTTCCAACTTGAATAAACAAAAGCGTGTATTACACGAACATGCCCAAACTCATCCTCTAAAAACACAACACATAGTGCAGTTTTAATCTCATGATAGTCACTCATAAGGTCATAGTGTAAACATATTTTCTCACACATACTTGAGCATCCATTTCTACAAAGGTCTGTGTACTAAGTTTCTGTCAGCACTCCAGACGTGAAGGGCAGACTCAGCCATAACAAAGGCTAGCACTAAAGAAGAAGACTAATCGAAAAGTAGTCCACATTCTCTTCATTCAAGCTACAACTGCTTGTGAAGACTATACGATTTCATATTAGTCTCTCCCAAACAAGCATCTAAGCAGAAAAAACATTTAAACAATCTAGCTAATAGGGCAATGCACCACTTAAGATAAAAAGAATTTATCGCAAAAACGTATCATTAAAAAATGAGGTTGAGCTGTAGAGTGATATTTTGGAAAAAACAGACTAATATGTCTGTATCACATGCTGAGGTGTCAACCCCCTGAGCTCTCTTTATTTGGGGGCTCACAGGTGGGGCATTGACCCTATTTCTCCAGCAATTCCATAGGTATTCCTCAGCCACTCCACAAGCGTTCTCTAGCTGTTCCATAGGAACAGAAGTTTTCCACAAGGATTGATGAAGAGAAGGAAATTCCAGCATTCCACACGTGCAGAATGGTGTTCTGTAGGTCCTATGCCTCTTTGGCCTCTTTTGTGGATACATTAGGAGGTCAAAAAGGTTATTCAATGTGGCTAAACATTGTTTTGAGTCCTCTTCTACGCACCTTTTAAACACAACAAAGCTGTGATATAATCCCAGAGACAACACAAGAGATAAAACCAAGTAGTCTGACTCACTGAATTTCAGTCAGTCTGAGTCTCCAGACAGGAAATCCATGGAGGCACCTTGCATTGCTGAAAAGAAGTAGCAAATCAGGGTCAGGTCCTGCACCCCCTGCATGTGCATCAATACAGCAAAATGCATCTTATTATGATCTCATTGAGAGGGTAAAGGTTGGACAAAATCAAGAGAAGTTAATAAATTGCGTGCCACGTAAGTCTGTAAGGTTTGCAAGTAGTAGGACTATGAAAATTGAGATCCTCCTAAATGCAATCTTTAAAACATTTCCTAAAGCAGTCATGACAAAACAGTTCCAGAGAAACGAAATCTTAATACCTGTTTCTCTCAGGCTTGTATTAATATCCCCTTCGTTTAGATTTGATAATGCATCTGATTGGAGAGCTTTTAGGCAAATATGCCTGGCAGCTTGAACTATGGTATCCTTGCTATCATGTAGAGACAAAACTTCTACTGTCAGCTTGCCTCTTCTCTTGACGCAGTACATACATTCACCACCTTGACAGTCACCATCAGGCTGGTAACTGTAATGCTGTCTTGATTCCATCGTCTGAGCATACTTGATGGATCTAATTGGAAGTTCATCACCAGACCCAAGTGGATACACCTGATAATTTCAAGAGTTCAGAATGACAAGAGCCAAGCTCAAATGCACACAGTAAAATGTTCACGCATGCAACTCTATGGGATCACTTTTCTTCTTTTGTTGCTTATCAAAATGAATACCTTTTCGAAACCCAATTGCATTCATTGGACACATCTTAAAACAATTTGCCCACATTCTAAAAGTTCCTGTGCATTTCTTTCATCTTATATAAAGAGACAGCAATTGAGAAACCTTGAATGAAACAAAACAGAAACAACATTCTTTGATGCAGTCCCCACAAGATACGATGGTTTTCCCTTCAAGCCTGCCTATGCTTGCAAAGTTCCTCACCAGATTCCTCACTCTGTTTTATCCCCTCTCTGGCTGCTGAGCAAGCATTCCCTCTTGCTACCTGCTCAACCCTGTAGCCCTTTTCCCCTCCCTTATTCTCAGTCAATTGTAATATTCATGAGAGCATCAGTGAATTTTCTCTAAACACCATTTGCATCTGTGACTCTCAGTAGCAAATAGCATTCATAGTAGTAACCTTTTTAGTGGCTGTAATCCGCAGTACCCCCTTTTCTCTTCCTCTTTCCACTGCCTCATCTTTTCCCCTTCCCTCCCATTGCCTCTTCCTTTTGGCTAGCAGAAGCAGTTTTTCTCACTTGCTTATACGAGATTTAATCCTGGTGGTGACCATTTGATCTGGCCAGAGGGCTCTCTTGGCAGCTCCCTGGACTCCCCAAGCCATCTAGAGTTCCCTCTCCCAAAAGGACAAGCAGCAGATGCAAACTGCGGGCAGAGCATTGGTGGGCCGCATAGTGGGCCTCACGCCCATGAAAAGCCAGGTTCGAGATTGTATCCAGGAGGTTACCATCCACAAGAGAGATGTCTCCATGCCTTGGCGGACCAAAGTCCAATCCTCCTCAGCCCTCATCTAGTGTTCATCTTCCCTAGGTATCATGGCTTCACAGTGGATGACATGGATTCGACAAACCCTGTTACAGGCTCCCTAGTCACCCTCACATTCCCCCACCTTTCAAGGGAGTAACGCTCCATTATGCCTTCTATTGGAGGATGCTTAGGAACTATGCTAGACTCGCCGCCCACACAAGCCTCGGTTCTAGCAAATGAAGGGTCCCTCAGCTCAGGGTGATAGCAGAGTGGCCGGAGTCCCTGCAAGAGAAGATCTTCCTCAGGGCAATGCCTACACTGCAGACAGATGAGACACCTTGCAAGAGCCTGCCCAGACAGTATATGTAGAGCCGTCGCCTCATGCAGGACAGCAACGTGAGAGCCATGCTGCCAAACCTCCAACCCCAAAGAGACAGCAGCATACGACCCAGATTTGTGTTGAGCATACTCATGGGACCTGGACTCTGGCAGATCGACAAAAGCTGGGCAATCGTGTCGCAAAGAAGACGTGCACGCCGCCATCAGTAGGCAGGGGTGGCCCCTTGTCAACTCCCACATAGTAGTAGGAGTAGGCTGAGGGAGACCCC
Source organism: Dipteris shenzhenensis (assembly GCF_047967505.1). Taxonomy (NCBI): domain Eukaryota; kingdom Viridiplantae; phylum Streptophyta; class Polypodiopsida; order Gleicheniales; family Dipteridaceae; genus Dipteris; species Dipteris shenzhenensis. The sequence goes on along the minus strand of NC_141626.1, from coordinate 25,604,372 downwards.
TTATGTTAACCATAGACACCTGAGGGGGAGATCTTCTTTGATCTTTCAACAACCTTGGTTCTCCCAATAGCGTCGTAGGGATCCCGCCAAACCCTTGAGCTTGCTTGGGGTCCAAGCTCAGGGGAGATGCCCCCTTCCTGAAGCCCTTGCCCACACTACTCAGCCCCCTCCCTGGCGGCTCCACCCTCTGATTCCATCACCCCACCCCCCCCCTCTCTTTTGCCACCACCAACATCACTTCAGCCCCCACCTCCCCTGTCCCCTCCATTGCTACCATAGTGAGGACCACAATCACCCTCACTACCCTTCCCCATCCCATCCCCCTCATCCCCCCCCCCCCCCAAAGACACCAGGGAACGCAAGCATTACGAGATGGCGGAACATCAAAGGGAGAGTGGGAATGCCGCGTCATATGACAAGGCATCTAATCACATAAATGTATGCCAAAATAACCACTTTTAGCAACTCTAAACTTTCTATTTCAGCTTTAACTTTTAAAAACACACAATCCATAGAAAACTGAAATGTACATTCATGAAAATGTTTGTACAATGCAATTTGCATAATGCCGTAGAATTGCACAATACTATAGATCAAAGAGCATATGATATGCAAAATACAAGAAAAGGAGGACATGCCTTTGGCCTGAAGGCCTTAATACAAAATAGGAAAAAATGACTTGAGTAAAGTACATGATATATAGAAAAAGAGCGGACTGCAGTCAGCCCTAATGGTCTGAAGGTGGCATAGTCATAGAGGCCTCTCCTTCCTCCTCCCAAGCCTCAGCATGATGGTCCTAGGTCTTATCATCATCCTCATGCTCAGGAGAATCCTCAGCTACATCACTGTCTGAGTCCTCGTCAGGCCAAAATCTGATATGACTCAAGAGTGCAAAAACTGCTGCCCCAAACCAGCCTTGGAAGTGGATGATATGAAGGGCCAAGGGGCTTCCCTTATATAGGCCCCTTGGACCCTAAAACTGGTCGACCAGGGGCAGATTCTGACTCAACCTAGGCCAACTGATCAGGTTGGCTCAACCAACCAACCATCAGCTGTTACGTGGCAATCTGCCACATGGTTGCTGATGTGGCAGCCCCGTACAAGTGCTAACATGGCAACACCATACAGGTGCTGACATGCCAATGCCGTACAGGTGCTGATGTGGTGCCTCTGTTGTGCTGACGTGGCATTGTTCTTGTTACTGACATGGCCCTTCGTTGCTACTAATGCGTCAAACTGTAGGGTTGGCTAACATGGCTGCCTGTGTGGCAGCCTGCATGGCCTACTGATGCAGCAACCCACATGGCAGTCCTGCATGCCACGCGCTGACGATGCCCATGACATCCCCTTCTACTGAAAATCAAACTAGGGTATAAAGAGAGCCTTCCAATATCTTGACAGGAGGTGTCTGACTGTGGTATTCTTGGTTCATCAATCCTGCTCTAATGGAACTGAATACCTCCATTAGAAAAGAAGCTACCTCAGTGGTATTTGAAGCCTTTAGAAGACTCACGGGTCACGGACATTCCCGAGAGCAGTTTCGGAGTGCGGCGCTCTCAACGCGACATGAAGACTCCCTCCGTGAACTACGCTATGGTGGCTCAGCTTGAGGAGCCCTGTTCCTTCCAAGAAGCGAAGGATATTCCAGAATGGCAGGCAGAGATGGATGCCATTTTGAAATATGACACCTGGGATTTAGTACCCAAACCAACCAAAAGGAAGGTCATTGGGACTAAATGGGTGTACAAGCTTAAGTTCAAGTCAGATGGGAGCTTGGACAAGTACAAAGCGAGATTGGAGGTGAAAGGCTATGCACAGTCAGAAGGACTTGACTTCGATGAGACCTTCGCCCCCACAACCAGAATGGTGACCATTCGGACAGTCCCTGCCTTGGCTACTCATCACAGTTGGCCTATTTTTCAGATGGACGTCAAGTCTGCATTTTTTAATGGGACCCTGGAGGAGGAGGTATATATGGCATAGCCACCAAGATTTCAGATTCCAGGATCCCCATCAAAAGTCTACAAACTGAAGAAGGCCTTATATGGGCTGAAACAGGCCCCCAGAGCTTGGTACCAGCGGATAGATGTTTTCTTTCAAAAGATTGGGCTTCAGCGAAGTCCATCAGAAGCAAATCTTTATCTCGACACAGAGGGGGATATGCGGTTGGTATTGATTCCATATGTGGATGACCTCATCATTACAGGGGATCATACGAACCCAAGACAACCCCTTCCATAGGCGTTTTGGCAGTTGGTTCCCTAGAACTATTTGGATATTCCAAACGACTTCCCGCTTGCACTAAAGGTGTCAATCCTGACTTTGAAACCCCGAAAAGGGGGTGCCAACGCTGCAGTTCGGAAGCTCGTCATTTCTGGGTCTTCAACTTCATTGCCACGGGTGAGGAGCAGTGGAGCCCGTTCTCTTCGATTTAATGATGCGGTATCAGAGTTCATAATAATGGAGGAGTGGTTGAGGTAATAGGGGAAGGGCAAGGAGCTATGGAGACACAGCTACTTTCTAGTTGGCCCATTGTCACACCCCACTCAAGCCTTCAGTTCAAGGCACACAGGAGAGGAGAGCAGCCTCATTTTGCAGCATCACTTTGTAATAAAAGTGGCACACCAATATAATTTGCAATTTTATCTGTATTTTCTGATCTGAGTTTAGAGACTGATAGGAGAGAGTTGCAAGATCATATATTCTAACATTAGGTTGCTGTCCTGTTTATGACATGCATGTTCTGTCCGAATACTTGGCACAATTTAGTTTATTCAAACACCAATTCGACGCCTTGCTTTTAATTGAATTTTTAAGAATTTGGCCTTACCAATTCATGAGAATAGAATTGCACAGTCGAGTCTCGCCCAAAAGCATCGGCAAGAACAGTGATGGCAGACTTCAAAGCACCTTAGGACAGGAAAACTGCTTTCAGACTAGAACAATAAAAACAACGACGCCCAACACAATGCTTGGCCCGAGAATACGAAAAAGTCGACAAGTTACCTTCCATATCGTAAAGCGACACATGCTGGATACCCAATTGTGCCAACCCTCGGAGCAGTTGAATAATTTTACACGGATACCTTGAGGCATCTTCACTATCAACAACAATTGCGACGTGATGGGGAAGCTTTGCCACCTTGACACCACAGAGGGGAGCTGCAAAGGCAGATTGAAGTCGCAAGAAGAACAAAGCAAAGAAGCTAAAGAAGTGGCAGAAAAGCTGCAGAACGTGCCAGCAGCAGAGCTTGACCCACGAGTATCCGAAAGCTTCCGGCTCCATTAGGCAAACGTGTCGACAGATTGGAGAACTTGGGTCTTAGCTGCGCATCATCACGTTGAATTTGCGTATGTTTTGCGCCATCGCTAAGCTTACCTTGGTGATTTGTAGAGTTCGATAGTATGATTTTCCGTTTGGTGCCGTTGCTCTTGGCCATGCCGGGATGTTTGACATGTTTCCTGATGGACAATTCCTAGCACCCAATTTCCGTTGACCTGGAAAGTGGAAATCGTTGAAGACGCGTGGGTGGAATCCCACTAGGAGATTCGACGCTTTGCAAATGTGCCGCGATAGAGACAGACTGGACGCCTTAGAGCGTGTTCCCGCGTTCTGCTCTGTGCCACGAAATGCCAAGGCCATAGGTGTTCCCCTGCAAAGTGCGCCTCACCGCCATGCCAGAAACAAGCATTGTTCTGCCCTGCTGGAGACTGGTCTTTTGACTCTCCCTCCGGGCGTTGCGGTGCCGATATGTTCTTTCAATGCCTATATAAAGGAAGAGATCTCTAGGAAGGTTGACATCTTGTTGGGCAACCTGAGATTGCGGTGTTCTGACAATCCTAGCACGCACAAAGAAGAGTAGGAAAACCTGGGCACGCGAGAACAATCACTAGCTTCTACCAGGCGTAGCATTTCACTGCCCAGATTTGTAGAGCTAAGCCCATTGCGGGAAGTGCTCTTAGAGGACATCCCCGCGCAGCTGCTGCTAGCACTAGGGAGCCCACTAAGTCACAGCTTGATGGGTTGGAGAAATCATGGCCCCCTGTGTCGCCAATCAATGACAAATGCCTCCAGCACAATAGCTGCACCTGTTGCCATCGGCCGTCTACACCACTTTGATGGTTCTCAGGAAGGAGCAAACCGGCTTTCCCAGTCCAGCGGTCCAATGCTGGGGGCTAGAACATGGCTAGTGGGGCTCCCTCAACCCCACTAGCTATTGTGGGGAGGTCCTCTTAGGCACCCCCGAAATGAGCTGGAAACTGTGGTTAACTGAGTCATGGTCATTCCTTCATCCAGGGATCCTAGAAATGTGCCTAAAAGTGTTGTTTCTCTAATCAATCCCGCGACCTCTCATAAGTTGTGCCTTGGCTACATGGATCATCATGAACATTGGCCCTTTAAAAATTCCCTTGATAATTGTAGGATTGCATGATCTTCAACGGCTCCCCCAAATAAGTGAAACTATGTCTGCAACACCAATCATGAGGTGTTGACATTTCTCTCCTTACAGAATACATCTAGGGCCACTATTTGTCTCTGTAAGCATGCTATCGAGTGAGGATATGAGGACAATAATATTTGTATGTAGTAGTATCTATATCATCAGGTCAGCAACTATTGCTCCCTCACCTCCAAGGCAGTCAATGAAGGTCGCAATCTTATCAATGTAGAGCCCAAGAAGTGTCAATGAGAGGGGACATCCTTCCTCCGATCATGCTCTCGATCTAATCAAATAGGCCATCCATTCATAATCTCCCTCACATTGGCTCATATAGATGCATCATCCCTCAAATCATGACTCCTGATATTTGTTTCTCCTATAGTTTCCTATTCATATGACTGTGGAACTATGTGAAAACTCTTCCAAAATTCTACAAATAAATTGCATACTTTTTGAGATTTTGATCTCCTGTCCTCAATGATGGACGATAGATGAAGATGTGATCTACCATAGAGTGTTGTCTTTGGAACCCAATCGGTCCCAAATCCTATGTCCTTGTGCCTCTTTCAAGTAAAGACCCATAGAGCTTGGCCAAGTGTGTCCAATCATGAGTGTGGTAGTTCCTACTATCCATGGAGTGTATTGGTGGTACTCCAAGTGTGAGGGAAGCCATGGCATATGGCATGATTGAACATTTGTGCTAGGATCAGGACCAAAGATCTCCTACCCCCATGAGAGAGAGAGAGAGAGAGAGAGAGAGAGAGAGATTGGGGGGGAGAGGCATGGAAGATGTGAAAAAAAATAAAACAACCAAAAATCAGAGTGGGGTTAAAGAGAACCCAAAAAAAAAAGCGAGTATTTAGAAGTGATGCTCAATAGAAAATGATAGAAAAAGGCTAAGAGGTTATTAGACAATGTAGGATTTTCTCCTTAACATGGATAAGGAAAATAATTTTATTGTAAGGACACCATCCTCAACTTCATTTGAGTAAAAAAGCATGTGTGACATAGTAATTAGTTGTATTTAACTTAGGAGAGCTATGCATTATTCTTCATTTAAAAAAAACCATCTCTATTTTATCCTTATAAGGCAAAGACATGAGATCAAAGTCTATCGCATTGAAATCCACATGGGAGGTATGAGTAAATCTTGGATTGGCCAAACAAGCAATCATGGCTAAAACCGTACCTTTAATGTAACCAAAAAGAAAAAAAGTGGCATTTTTTATATGCCTCAACAAAGTGCACAGTGACCTTCCAACCACCTTTAATGCTTTTTATGTGCATGCCTTTCATTAATAGAGGCCCTTCTATTAATACATTTGCATGTAAACTTTTTCAAATAGGTCAACATTTGGGAAAGGCCTTGCAAAGCTCCTCACTACTTTTCAAGAGATTAATTTTCTCCTAAACATGGCAAGAGAATAGGAAGAGAACATGGCAAAAGCCTTGTGTAAAGGCAATGGCCCTCTGTTATTCCATATCTTCTCCTCCACAAAGCATAGACTACCATTTGTGCATTATAAATGCACATTTCCATTTATCACTTCTCTTAACCTTGAACCACTCATATCAAGGGCATGCAAAATTCTAAATTCATTTTTGAACATTGGTTTTCTCCAAAATTTTGAAATATACATGTAAGTTTGAAATTTGTGTACTTTATCATCCAAAAAACATATAGTAGCTATGCATACACATTTAAAGCACCCTCTATGCTTTGTTGTTGGTACAAGTTCTGTGTTTTATTGTCAATGTTGTTTCCTCTAAATCTAGAGAGTCATTCATTGTAGCATTGACTTACAATCAAAATACTTTTATCATGGGAAAAAACTTATATTATTCTCACATAAATGTTCATCCTTGAGAATCTTTTTTTGAGAATCTTGATTGAAGGGGGCACCACCCCAACTAGTTAGAGTGGGTGCATCATCTTAGCTAATTCCACTCCTATATGGGGCATTTTCCCAGCCATTCTAGGCATGTACTAGTTCCAAGCACATTGCAAATTAGTTGTGGCTAGGCATAGGAATGCCACATCCTACTCCATTGGGCTATCCTCAAGCTCCTTGAATACTAGTTTTAAGTGTGAAAGGTTGGATGGCATTTTGGAAGGGGGGTTTGGCACCTCGGCAAGAAGCTCATACTCATTCTTACAAGTAATGGGCTCTTAAATGCTAAAGACAAGTATGATTTTGTTTCTACAATTAGAATATTTGTTTTGAGAAGCATAAAACTCATCTTGATGGTAAGGAATGAAACATTTGATGAGCATTTTTAGAGTTTCCATACCCCACATGCTTCATTAAAAATATGCACAAGGTATCTTTTATAATCACGTTTGCCCAATTTACCCACCCATCAAAATTATTCACATAGAGAAGAGAAAGGTGCAAATGAGATTATCAAATCATTGTTTGTAAGTTAGTAGGGACACACAATTCACATGCTTCTTTAAAGAGGTTAATCATTATGTAGCACAATGCAAGGGAATATTATTAGGATCATGTATTAGAATACTAATAAATATTTTACTAGAATTATTAGATCCTAGATTTCAATAAACATATCTCACATGTTTATGGAGGAGTAAGTTTGATTTGGAAGGTGCTTGCATTGTAGTAGACACTTCACATGCCTTTATGTTATGGATGTTAGTTGGTCACATGATTTTTTGGTCGCGTGGATACATCATGTTTGGGAAAATAACCAAATATATGTTCTTTGAAGTCATGCCCAAATGGCTTGATGAACTCTTAAATGAAAAAGGTCTTGTTAAAAAATATCATTGAAATTTCCATACCAAATCCTTGCATCATATTTGGTTTCCATATACCAACACAGTTTTCTTACCTTTAAATGGAGAAGTTTGGTTCACAACAAATAGTATGAAGCTTTTGTGCCAAACTCTTACATTATTCTTGATTTTCAACTTGAGGAAAGTAGATAAGGTCATTGTAGACTTTGTGTGGGACAAAAGCTAGCATCCATTTCATGGGATATTATGATGACTCCTAAAGAAAGGGATGGGTCTTGTTTCTATAAAGAATAAAATTGAAAGTCTTTGTGCCAAATGGATGCTACAGCTGGGTTGAGAGAGCAACCATGGAGTGTAATAACAAGATATTTGATATGCTTGAATGATCCTAAAGGGATCAATAGCCCTTGGTAAGACTAATGGAACTTCCATGGGTCAATCTAATGCTACTATAAGCATGGAACTTCCATGAAGTGCTGGAAATTTCATGCTCCGTGGGACAGACTAGTAATCTGGACTTGTAGAGTCAAGGGGTGTGGAAAGCTACTCCTTTGTTCAAATTAAACTTTATACTATGGAGAGTGCTCATTGGGAAACTCCAAGAATAGCAAGTTGGAACCCAAGAGTTCTAGTAACATGCCCCCTATGTAACCTTTGTCGAGAGACACATATGCACCTTTTTAGGACTGTTCCTTTACGCGTCAGTTAAGTGGAAGATGGTGCTTTTGGGGGATACAGGCTCACTACCGGAGATGTTGTATGATGCATGGCAAATGGTCAGAGGGATCACGATAGTGCACATTTGGAAATTCCAAAACGATGTAGTTTTCCAAAGGCCTTACAACTGGGTGGTTTTGGACTTGGCTATCTTTGAAGAGATAAGGAGAGCCTTGCTTTTTTGGAGAAAAGAAAATGAAGTGAAAAAACATTTTAAAAAGTAAAGTCTTTCCCTTGTCCTCTCCTTAGTCTTGGTGTACTTGCACTTTCCAAGTGATGAGTTGAACTTCCCATCTCTTTTCATTTTGAATCATTTCCTTGAAATTTTCCTTTCTTTGGTGTTGTTGCTTCCCTTTCCTTCTATTGCCCCTCTACCCTAACCTACCCTTCCCTTCCCTTCCCTTTTCTCATCAATTCCCTTAACTATTCCCTTTCATTCATACTTTTCCTCTTACTTTTGTTTTTTTTCAATTTCCTTTTGCCACTTGTTTCTTTTTGCTTTCCTTTTGATTTTTTTAAGTTTCCATTTCCCTTGTCCCCCCCTGTCCCTTACTTTTTCTCCTTTCTTTTACCTTTCCCTTCCATTTAGTTCATTGTCCCTCTATATCCCATCCATTTCCTTTACTTTCACTCCTCTTTGGGCTTCACATAGATTATGAAGAGAGAGGTAAGAAGAAATATGAGTAGGCTCTAAGAGAGGTTTAGTATTTAGGGTTTAGGGTAGCTATATGGGCAATGAGGGAGGGAGTAAAAGGGAAGCATAAGTCCCTCCCCTCGCTCACAACTCGTGCAATCTAGGCTACTAAATTATAGTGAGGGGAAAGGTAAAAAGGGTTTACTCCCTCCCATCCCTTACAACTCGTAGTCTAGGATGCTAAATTGTGAGTCTGGTTGCAAGGTGGGGAGGGAGGAAAAGTGTTAGTAGCTAGGCTTAGGATTTCCCACAACCCTATCCCTAATTAGAAACATGATAATCTATGCAATTTGCATTCATTTGAGATAAAATTTATCATACATCATGCAAAATAACTTGATTTGATGAGCCCTTGCTTAACCAAGAAATACAAGTGTCGGTGAACATGGATCACACATCATGACATCACAGCAAGTTCTCACAGAGCAGTGAACACAAGGATGAGGTCCCTCATAGTATTTCTCCCTGCAAGTAGTTTATCCCCATCAAATGAACGTGGGGATAAGGTCCCTCACTGTAGGTTTTGCAATAATATAAGTGGACCCATAAAACATGTGAAAACTAACAATTGAGCATAGCATAAGATATGGGACCTAAACAGGAGGATTTATTCACTTGTCAAGGATACATCCACTTAGGGTCCTTCACTTGACAAGTGAATTCACTTGTCAAGGTATACATGCACTTAGGGTCCTTCATCTTGATCATGGCACCACTGAAGAGGATCATCACATTTCTCATATGTTGTCAATAAAACATCAAGATCTCAACATGATCTTAGCATGTGGCTACCCCATCATCAATTTGATGCTACTTGAAATCCAAAGAAGAAGCAACACCTAAGGTAAATTCTTCTACAATCTAGATGTTCATCTAGAATAGCAAGAACTCCCAACATGCAAAGTGTAAAATTGCATAACAATAATAAGTAAATTTCTTAATTCTTTGTTGAAGATTTCAAACTTATTTTCCTACCTTCAAGAGAGAAGAATTGACCATAACTAGAAGAAATTGCATAGCAAACAACTTATAGAACAAGACCTTATCACAACATAACTTGCAACACTCAAGTGCAAGAAAAATATATGCAATCCTTGGTCTCATAAAGAATCCAAGAACAATGATCACATACTATCATGCTCATGTATCCCTCATATCCAAGGCATAGTGGAGAAGCACGTAGAAAGAGGGTAATTTTGTAAGAGAGCATTTTATCCACATCTAGGTGATTTCCAACCAGCAAATTAAGGCCATACAATAGGCCAAATCCACCACAACATGTAGATACACAAGGAATGAAAGTGGGGAGTGCATGTGGTAGTCGTACTCAGTGAAAATTGCATAGGAAGTGTCACAAGGAGAGGAGTAACTATAATCAAGGGAATTTGGTTGCATTTGGGTGCCTGCAAAAGGGTGGAGTGGTGCCTAAACAATGATGGGTATCCCATTTATGGAGCTCACAATTTATGGCACAAAGTTTTGGTAGGCCATGGCTTTATGAAACCAAATTTTTGGATAGCCAAATCAAATAAACTTGTCTACCATGAATACCAAACTAAGATTAATCTAGTTATCATGTAATCACTAGATAATCTTTGTTATCATGTAGTCAAACCCTTGCTAGTTCATTCACATGTAATTAAGTGAGTCATGAAATGGTTATCATTTCTCATGAGCATTTACATTCACAACTAGGCATTGATGTTTTTGAGACCTTGGCACATAATAATGCAACATTAACAAAATCTTTTTGTTTATCCATTGGCTAGCGTTTGGCTAATTAGCCTTCATGAGCTTATATCTCTACATGTCACTTCCTTGTCTTCACTTGAGCTATGGCCATCACATGACTTTATCTAAGTTATTGCCATTACATGTCCTATCATGGACTATGCATGTCCTATGGCCATGGCATATCCCATCATGTTCTATTCTTGTGATATGGCCTCAACTTATCTTATATAGTGTTGTTTGCATTCAATTTATCTCCTTAGAGCATATAGAAGAGTTTGTATTCTCCAACTTCAAGGTATGGCCAATATACCCATTAGCCTATCACATCATGGCTATAGCCTTACCATAGGTTGTGTCCATCATCATGTAGTACTCATTGTGGTGGCAGGTCATTGGACATCATCTCCTCATGTACATCATCTAATGACCATCATGGAAATTCAAAGCCCATTTATAGAAACATTACTTAATGTAATTTACCATTCTTGTGTAGACTTTCATTATGGCATTTTTCTTGTATTCTATTCAACCTTGCCATACCAACAATTTAAGGGGCTGTTGGTGATTAGAGGGTTGCTTGCTAATACTTGTATTGCACTAATCCTAGCTCATGGTCAAGATTTACACATGAATTCCAACTAAGTGACCATGAATGTAACTTTCCCTCTCACTTCCATATTAGTGATTGCACAACTAATTGGCCTTAGTATTTTTTAACTAAACAAATATCCATAGCTAATAATAATTAACCTAAGAGACTACATGCCATGGCATCCCATACCACGAAGGCACACATTTTAATATGTCATATGTCCAAAGGCATATTAGAATCACCACTAATGCTTATTTTTTACTTGATTTAGCAAATCCTCATCCCTTGGTTCAGATGTCTTGGTATCCCATACCACTAAGACTCATGCTAAAGGGGTGAATCTAAGAATTTTATTTGAATTTGTTCTCAAAAATAGACCTTACCTTGATACATATGCAAGAATCATCCTTTAGTAGCTCAATAAGGTCATGGAAATCCTCATCTCAATCTAATATGCTAGTCATTACCACCGTCCTAGGAACACTAGGGCAGTTATGTTAGTGCTTACCACTTCATATACACCCAAACAACTAATACAAGTAGTTGTTCCTTCTTGGGATTCATAGAATCTTCTCACCACTTCACATCACAACTCTTCTTGGGGAAACCTTATTCAAAGTTCTAGGGCTCTCATGATAGCTTAAGATTATCCTAGGTCTAGTGACCCTTTAGGCTGTGATTCATATAACTAGATGCTAGCTAGTTTATCTTGATGCCTAAGTAAGAAATTTCCTCCCTAGCACTCTCTAGGCCTTAGCAAGTGTCTCCCCACATGATTTAGGAGTCAATGTTGGCATCCTTTACTAGCGCTCAATTAGGTCTTTGATTAATGTTGGCATTTTGCGAGTTTTTTCGATAGCTCAGGGCATGCCATTAAAGATCGTATGGTGTAGAACTCTTACAACCACCTTGATCTCTAGCTACTTGGCATCGTGTCTTTGTAGCTCGCCCCAGCAAGCTATTGTTTAAAGCTATTTATGCTTGGCTCAATGAATGCATGAATGCAATGACTTGCCTTTATAGATTAATGGTGAGCTATTGATTGGAGGTATTTATGATAAGATATTGTCCTCTAATAGAACTAGCTCCAAGGTTTCCATTGAGTGTTTCCTCTGTTTAAGAAATATATAACCTGGTTTATTAGTATTTATACTTGCATGGTGATATGCAAGAATTATAACTGGGCACTAGCTATAAAATTCACACATAAAAATACTTGAAAAACTTGCGAACTCACAAAAAAACAAACTCACGCAATGTCAAAACCTAAGATTTATGGCTCTCATATAGAATAACAGCTCCATCAATGACCTGTCTAGAGCATTCATACATTTATTTTTTTGAAAATCCCTTTTGGCATGGGGAAATTTTTCATATTTAGCCACCCCATTCTAGTTGACACAATACTTAAATATCCTTCTAGCATCTTCTCAATGTTACAAATTTTTAATATCATTTGGATGCTTGTGCAACTGTGTCAAACTTTGGGAGTTTCTACATTCCTTTTGCATTGGGATTCTTCCCAAAGTAGCTCTTTCATTCCCTTTAGTCGTATATAGTGGGGTGGAAACGTCTCCTTGCTTCATGAGTTCTTATACCTTGATATTTATATGGTGGGTTAGTCCTACTCCATCAATATATTATATAGTGTGTCTCCCCACTTATTGGTGTTGTACTTAGAGGACCCTCAAGTTACTTACATTGGCTTTAGCTAGGTGCATCTTTGTTTGAATGATATAAGCCTCCTCATAGACATAAAATTTCTAAGATCCTTAACACCATACCTTCTAATATAGCAAGCTAAGTCTAAGTCACAATGGACAACATCATGCTAGTATAGCTTGCTACACTCACTCAAGGTTAGCTAGTTGGATATTGCATCAAGTGCATGTGTTTGATGCATTCTAATTAGGTACAGTTGCTGGTGTGCCACATATGATGGGAATAAATCCCTGGATTCTATGAGAAGCCTCTAGGAATCTTCTCACAAGGCTTCTTCCTCTCATGTCCTCGTCTCCTCAGTTAGGGTTATCTACATGTGATGTTCATTGTGTGTTTGCAATCAATTGCTAGACATTGATTTACATGTTTTCATTCTAGCTAGTGTTGGCATTTATAGTGCAAACAAATCATTTGTTTATGTATATATATTCCTACCTATGTGTGGGGTTCATTGCAATCTAGCAAGCCTCCCATCTATTTCTTTCAGAGAAGGTAGGATTAATAAACATAATTTTATCAATAGAATCCCATTTTTATCATCAATAAAACCTGATGAAAATTATGGTAGACCTTTAGAGTCTATTTTTTAGAAAACAACATTTGAGGTTACCACAATCCTCATTAAAGATGTTCCATATGATTTGCATGGCTATAAGGCCATACTTTTTTCACCATCAAGTATTTCCCCCTAACCTCACCATTCAATGGTGCTTTTGTGCTTTTTGATATCCCCACAAGCACCCTGATTTGAGGGCTTGTGAAGACACTCCTTGGTTCACACCTTGATTGTCTATATCCACATCAAGAACTAGCCTCTTGCATTTGTATATCCTAATACATTGGTTGGTTTATCCTCTATATTTATAGATAAGGGAAATTATTTATTTCTAGTAGCATAATGTGGTCCTCTTCTTACTTACTTGACCCTAGTAATCAAGAGCTACTCTCCTATAATCATCTCATACCTTGAATTTTCTCACACTGAAGGGAATATTACGATAGCCAAGAGAAGAGCACCAACTACTTCGAGTGGTTTTGCGTTAGAGGGGAAGCATAATCATCATTTTTGGTTGAATTTAACTATATTTAAGAGAGTAGGCATTATTTCTTTTTGGTATTTGGTACAATTGTGTATTAGAATGTATCAATCATTTTCTTGGATATCTTTACTTTTAGTTGATTGATCTACCCTATCAATCACACATTACACTCAAATAGTCTACGTGATATGCAAGTTAAGGCATGATGAGTCATACCAATGAATCTCCCCTTCTAGAGAGTGCCAAGCTAGATGGAACCAACTATACCATTTGGAAATTCAAGCTTGAGAATATTCTCAAAGATTGAAAGTTGGGGGGCCTTACTGATGGGACAAAAAACAGTCCAAGTGTGAATTTTTGGAGTCATGTTGAGAAGAACAAATAGGCTCATACTCTCATAAAGCTAAACACCAAGGATAACCTTATCCCTATTTCCAAAAACCTAGAAACCCTAGCTTAAGCCTAGATGACATTACTAACCACCTATGAAGATGCTAGTATGCAAAAAGCCTTAGTCACTATAAAAGATAGCTAAGTAGGCTTAGATTTCAAGATGGCAAAATGTGAGTGGACATTTCAATAAACTCAAAAGAACAAACGGAACATCTAGCAATGCATAGTGAGAAGATGCTTGATTAATAGGTAGTTGATCTTCTCAATGGTCTTCTAGACTCATGGGACAAATTTATTACCACTCTCTCTTAAAGAGAGCATCCCCCCACTTTAACTTAGCTAGATGGTTATCTCATCACTTAGAAACCAAAATATAGAGCAAGAAGTTAGGTCTTCAAGATGATATAGACTTTATGGCAAAAAATAGGATACAAATTGGAAATGTTGATCTACCCCAAACTATAATACATATTTACTTCTCAAAATCAATCTAATGATAAATAATAAAGATCATCACAATCAAAATGGCATGAAGAAGAAGAAACTTACATTCATTATACTTCTCTTTGTTGAAAGAAAATGGCATATAAGACTAAACATGGATCTACTTTGAAATAAGGGTTCAAGTTTTGGCCACATGGTGAAATCTTAGCCCCTTACGTGAAAGTGGGACTTGAGAGATTCCCAAATTCTCCAATATAGTATTGGTATACTTCTTGAAGAAGAAGTTTGAGACCCTTAAGTACTTGAATAATTTGTTGCCATGCTTAAAGAAGGATTCAAGACTAGTCTAGATCAAGCATGTTAAGCCTCTTAGATTTGATAAAGAGGTAGAATTTAAGTTACCAAAATTCTTTGAAAATTTTAAAGGTAAAGGCATTGAAAAATAGTTCTCATACTCCCTAGCAAATTTGTGTTGTTGGGTGCATGAACCATGGAGTATATTAAAATCCCATAATATAGCAAACTATTTGTGGGTTATAGTTGTAAATATAGCTACATATCTTCATACCCAGAATGATACAAAGCTATAATAAACAAACTCTTAAAGAGGCCTATACATGTGTAAAGCCTAAAATAGATCTCCTAAAGATATCAGGTTGCATCAAACTAGATAATAGATCAATTAAAGGTACTTTTGTTGGCTATATTGATGATCACAAGGCCTAATCCTAGAGCATGAAATATCATTATAGTAGGGATGTAACTTCTGAGACGAAGGTGGAACTAGTTATACTTCACAATAGGATACATCATTTTATGGTATTGCTAAGCAACCGGTAGCGAGCGAGTGTGCACCACCTATTGTTGAAGGATATTCCATGCTAGAGTTGAGCCAAGGATCATTCCAAGATGATCTATCTAAGAAGGTCAAGATATTGATGAACCCTTGGGCCTCAACTATTGATTCTCATATGACATATGCTCTAATTCTAGATATTTCTTCAATGTTGGATTTGGCCTATGTCATGAGCAATAAGAAGCAAAGTACTATGCTTATCCTTTATGGAAGCTAACCAAAGAGCATCCACTAGCACGTTTAGTGAGGCTATTTGGTTAAGGAGGACCTTAACGATATTAGACTTATTCAAAAGTCCAATATTGATAATCAAGCCTCTAATACATTTTGTATTTCATACTAGAACAATACACATTGAGGTGCTTCATCACTTTATAGGTTAGAAGGTAATGAGGAATGAGATTGAGCTCATCTACTATCCGATAGAAGATCAGGGGGCTGATATCCTAACCAAACGTCTTTGTAGAATTAAGGAAGAGAGTTTTTCCAACTTGATTGACATGAACAGTAATCCATTATTTAGCTTGGGGGAGTATCAATAAATTAAAGCCACAAGTATTGGACCAAATCACCAAAATTATCATCAAAATGAATGCCATAAATGCCATCAATATAGTCAAATATCCATGGTTATATCCACGTTATTTAAATAGAAAAATAGAAATTTTCTTTATGATAAATTTATAAATTCTTATTTTTCAAAAACAAAGATAATAGAGTTTTTTAGAAAAAACCTATCATGAATTGTTCAAATGGTACTAGCAATCAAGGTTTGATGCGTGAGATTTACAAGGAGCAGGGAAGGAGCATGTGTGGTCCAATTTAAATCTATCTTGAAATTTTTGAAATTTTAAAAATGTCTTATATGTCATGAAGCATTCTTTCCCATTTGAATTAGTCGTGTCTATTTTATCTTTTATTTGGTTGAGCTTCATTCATTTGCTTGAGCTTTTCAAATCAACCCCTCATAATTTCAATTTCTTTGTCACCATCTTAAAGATAAGATGTGTTTCTATGTTTATTGTAACTCACGTGTGCATTCTCACTCTATACTTGCTCTATGTCAAGTGCCTCATGTTGGGTTGAGAATTACATTGGATTGAATGATTAGCTACAAATTTGTATTTTCTCTTGCTTGTGAGCTATGATGGATGGATCCATGCAACAGTGGAAGAAGATGATTGCATAGCTTGGAAAAGACATTTAAAGTACATGATTATTAATGTAGCTTATAGGATAATCTGTGAAAGTTTGGGGGAATTATTCTACATGGTTGATGTCCAAAATGACAATAAATTAATGCTCACCTAAAATTTTCAAACAATGATAATTTCTTGATAATTTCCTCTTGGATAAATGGGTTTAAGAAACAATACGGTGGGTGTGAGGAGCTAATATGATCAATGGGTTTAAGAAACAATATGGTGGGTGTGAGGAACTAATACAAATCAAAACATGAGCCAAATGGTCACTTTTGCCACCTTATTTGGTGGTCGAATAGACCTCACATGTAGTTTGGTAAACATATAACTCATTTGGAATTTGTCTAAAAAATATCTAACCCAGAGGCAAGCTAATCATTAGCATTTATATATATATATATATATGTTGGTGAGGTTTTAGCTCATTTGGAATTAGGCTAAAAGCTAATTATTAGCTTATATATACAATAATGGTAGCATTTTGAATTGGATAACTAGCAATGATCTTACTAGCTTGGTCTATTTCCATACACTTTAAGTGGCTACCGACTCACATGGCAATGATAAGAAGCCATTACATCTACTATAACCACTAGAGGGGCATTGGACATGTGACGTCATAGCTTGTGTGGTAAACTAGATGGTCGACCAATTGCATATGTTAAAAGCAAACACTTAGGAAAGGAGTTACGTGATATTATGAAGACCATCTAGTCGATTGTCATAACAACCAAGCTCATTGTACTTGGCACTCTTGAAATCCTATGCATTGATTTCAAAGGTAGAATTTATAGGTATTGGCAAAGAATCATAGTGTCCATGGATGGCTCCATCGGTATAAGCTATAAGAGCATTGTGCCAAGAATTTTTTGTCTTAAGCCATTACTATTTTGCGATCCTTGAGGTTCAAAATGAGAACAATTAAGTTTGATGAACATTACCTTCTATACTTAAAGGCAAATGTTGGTAAGGTTTGCTTTCTTTTTCCTACAAATGTTGAAGGAATTTGGAGCTGAAAGAGAACAAAGAGAAGAGAGAGGGAGGGGAGAGAGAGAGAGAGAGAGAGAGAGAGAGAGAGAGAGAGAGAGGAAGGAGAAGAAGAAGAAGAAGAAGAAGAAGAAGAAGATCATGATGATGATGAAGATGATGATGAGGATGGTGTGGAAGAAGAGTAAATAAACAATAGGAGACCAATGGCCCTACCGTGATATAAAAGAGACAAGGAGGAGATGGTATTTGAAGATAAGGAGAAAGAACAAGAGGGAGGAGAATTAGTGAATTAGGAGCAACACCTTACTGTAGTAGGAAGTCAAGAAACATCAAGGAAGGATTCAAAATTGAAGATGAAGAATGTTGGAGAGAAATAAGGAGCTGTAATAAGTGAAGATGAAACTTATAATTGGGAGAGTAAATGTTGGTGTTAAAGATAAACTAGAGATTTAAAGCTTGAAATTCTAATTTTCAAGGAGAAAATGTAAGATAATTTTGTCTTTTTTTTTTGCAATACATCTCCCATGTTAGTGTTCACGAATATGGCCTTTCTATCCAATAAACATTATTAAGAACTTGGGGTTCCATGTCCCCCTAGTGTTTTCGTTTTAAGTAACAATGGGAATTCATTTATTACGCATTGAGTTTTAGACTGTAAACATGCCACCCAAAGGTGAAATTAGGCAAAGGTATCACAATGCACAATTGTTAGTTGTACCATGCCACATAATTCAATTATTCAAACCCCTTTTCTTTCAAAAGGGACTTTTGTCACCATGCCATTGGATGGCGCTTGAAAGCTTCTTTACAATGTAAATAGTTTGCTAGAAGCCTAGAAAAGTTAGAGTGATATGATCCTATTGATAATGGCTTTCAAGCATTGTCACTATCAAGGTACATAAAGTAGTCACCTATGGTGTATTATTACATTTGTATGCAAGTAATGCTTAACAATAATGAATCGGATGATTTGTCATTCTCATTTCTTTAAAGGTACACCTCACGCTCTACCTTTTTTAGATACGTATATTTGAGCAAAGGCAAACAAAAATAGTGTATCATCACTTGCTTTTACTCATTCTTGAAGTATAAAATCCATTCTGTTAACCTCATCTTTTACTATGGGAGATCATAGAGGAGGCAAATGATGTGGATTTGTAAGCTATCTAGGATAAAGCCATGATGAAACGATTTGGGGAGGCGTAAGGCAATCGTTAGAAAGGATGGATGTGATAGTTGGAGGCAGAGGGAGAAGGGAATTTGTATGGGGAGGAGTGTGAGGAAGCTCTAGGTAGGAGGGCAAGGGCATAAAAAGAAGGGAGAAAACGGGGAGAGGGGGGGGGGACCATGAGATGTGAGATGTTCTCGTTTGAGACGGGGAGGGGACCAACAAGTCAAAAAAGGGGAAGGTTCTTTTGGGGAGAAGGGGACTGCATCAAGGGAAGGGGCAAAAGTGTAGGTTGATATGGGGTTAGAAGTTTGTTTAGGCTGGAAAAAGGGGAGGATTAAGATCTAATAAAGGGAAGGGTCATGTCCCTCTATTTTGAAAAGAGGAAGATTAAGATCTAATGAAGGGAATGGTCATGTCTCAAAAAAACAAAGTGCATTTATTTTATTGGGGAAAGGAGTTCATGCTTTTCAAAGTCATCATTTAAGTCAGGATTCCCTTCCATTGCTCTGGAATTTTGTGATCTAGGACAACACTCTATTTGACATGCATCAACTAGTGTTGCTTCTTCATAACTTTTGTGATCTACACATTATAATCTTCTTTGCCAGTCCTTTTAGCATCCTTTTGTGATTTAAGTGAACATGGGCTGTCTACTCAAAATTGTTCTAAAGTTTATCGCATTTGAGCATTCACACATTGCATAAAGATTTAGACTTTGGGATTGAGAATTTAGAAATAGACAAACTCCAAAAGATTGTAATAGTTATGATGAAGTTGCAAATTTAATATTTATGAAATTCTTTGGTTCTGATAATATTTTTAAGATTAACTTCTAAATGTAACAAATATTGATTTGATATGATAATTCTCTTATGAATTTTTAAGATCTAGTGAAGGGAAGGATTAAGTCCTAATGAAGGTTAGGAAATTTCGGCATTAGATGGACTATGTAAACCCTAATGACATGGTGAGAAAAGGGTTTTTAACTAATTTCTCATGTTAAATATCATAATCTTTGGTGTAATTATTTCAGTTTCAACCCTCAATTGCTTCACAAAGTTTTTTTCCTCACGAAACCATGGCCTCAAGAGCCATTGGTTTTGGGGGACCACATGCCACCTTGGAATTAAATCTCCCATTCCCCACAAAACTACCACAATGAAGACCACACTTCAAGCACATTCCCAAGTAATCTCAATGGATGTTCACTATTTTCACCCTCACCCTTATTTCTCTTTCTCCGTAGTTTAGGCGTGAAGATAAGAGTTCTCGTTAACATCACAAAAATGAAGATAATATGCGTGATGGTAGGGACTTCACGCTTTTCACACTGTTGCAATATCTCAAAGTTGGACCTTATCTGGCTAGAATTGTCGGTATCCGTTCATAGATGTTGGAGTGTTCTCTCCTTAAGGAGATGCTGATTTTGCAAATGCAAGCAAAAAGGCGGGATCTCATAAATTAGATGTGCAGACGAAGGGAAAGGTTAATGAGGTGTAATGAAGGTGGTTAGAAAAATAAGATGTTTAAAATAATAAAAGATTGAAAGATTTGCAGGCCGAACAGTGGCCGTTGTTCTCTATAAAAGTAGCTTATCTTGGATTGAATGTACAGCTCTTGGCAGATTACAAGGTTTGTTCTCCTCCATTGAGAGAAGAGAAGGTTAGCTGATTCATTATCTGTGAGAGAGAAGCAATTCAGCTTGAGAAATCAAGATGGTTTGTGGGTTGCCTCACTGCTCTCATGCTATCTCCAGTTCCTCCTACAAGATGATCGACACCTTGCCTCACGACCCCAACAAAGTCGTCGAAGATCGTCCCCCCTCCATTGATTTCCCTGATGAAATATTTCCTCCCCTCTTCATCCAGCGCCTTCTTTACCTCTATAGCAAAATCTCTGAACTCCAGAGCCTCCGCCCCTCCGAGGAAGTCAATGCTTTGTTCTCCCAGTTGGTGCGCCTCTGCCTCCGCCCCTGCTCCATCGATACCCTCTCTCTTGACCCGAGCATTCAGGAGGTCCGCTCTGACCTCATCCGCCTCTGCGCAGAGGCGGAGGGCCTGCTCGAAAACCACTACGCGGGCATCCTGGGTGCCCTGCCCGAGCCGCTCTCGCAGCTGCACTTGTTTCCATACTACTCCAACTACAGGAAGCTCGCTCTGCTGGAGTTCCAAATGCTCAGCCAGAGCGGAGCGGGAATGCCGAAGCAGTTGGCGTTTGTGGGTTCGGGGCCAATGCCTCTGACATCGATCGTGTTGGCCTTGCACCACATGCCCTTCACCAAGTTCGAAAACTACGACATGGATCCGGAGGCGAACGAGCTGGCGCGAGAGCTGGTGCGCAGCGACGCGGATCTGTCAGGGAGGATGAGTTTTCACACCTGCAACATCAAGAAGGTAAACGAGAGGCTGGGGGACTACGAAGTGGTGTTTCTGGCGGCCTTGGTGGGCATGGACAGAGCAACGAAGGCGGAGATAATAGAGCATCTGGCGAAGAATATGAAGGAGGGGGCGACGTTGGTGGTGAGGAGCGCGCAAGGAGCGAGGGCTTTTCTGTATCCGGTGGTGGACGAGGAGATGCTACAGGTACCAGGTTTCGAGGTGCTCTCCGTGTTCCATCCGACAGACGAGGTGGTGAACTCCATAATCATCGCCAGGAAGACCAAAACTGAGGAGGAAGACGATGGATGAAGGTTGTGGAAGGACGCCATAGCTGGAGGGCTCTTCTTCCTCATATTTTGTGTTTAATGGATGCGACTGGCTGTAGAATCTGTGCCAGACGGCGTGCGTCGACATAGTAATAGAATAAGATAAGACATCTCGATTGTCAATACATTACCCTCAGTGCGAATAGAGATCTTGATTGTCAATACATTTCTCTGATTATCAATGTATCTCTGCTTGATTTCAGCCACCAGTTATCAGGATTCAGGATCATGCGTGATTCAGGATCGTGCGTTTGTCGTGCTTATCTCCCGTCGCCAAGGGTATGATGGAAGCACTAATCCATGGCAGAAACGGCCTTCCTAAAATTAGAATTCAGATTTATAGCTATCGCGGTCATAGAGCTAATTTTTATTTTCAAACTTTTCAAAAAAATTGTGGAAGATCGAAATCTATGAGTGCCAGAGCTTAGGTCAGGTGAGGGCCATTACTAAGGCACTGGGTGTCGAAAAAATGGTGAAAGGAGAGCTTGACACATCATCTTTTTCTATGAAGAGCATTGGGTGGCCCTTGCCTCCCTATTGGGGGGTTGATGACATTTTAAAGGCACCCACCTCTTTACTAGTCCCTTTACCCTAGCTTTATGCAACTCCCCACATGCATTATTGTATTGTTGCGGAAAATTGTTGTTCACGCCGCATAAAACTCGGATCGATTGTCATCATTCATGCAAATCATGAGTTTTTCTTCTCAATTAAAAATTGGTACTCTCCATCATCTATGCTGAAGTTCTTCCAAGAAACCCCTCTTTTTGTACATTTATAGTAATTTACTCAATTCAAAATAAATTATAGAAGAGGTGGGAGAGTGAGAACTCTATCCATGACCTTTAAAAAATCCAAAGTGGTGTCAAATAAAAAAAAGAAAACAATCGGTGACATCCAAAGTGTTGTTAAATGAATAAAAAGAAAACAATCTTTGGTCCTAAGAATGAGATCAATCTCTCAAAAAGTGTCTTTCTTTTTTTTTTGCTTTCTTTTTCCTCTACTTCTAACAAGTACTCTCCTAAACCAATTTGTTCTCTATGATGTAACCCACATCTTGAATTTGTTTATGAGATTTTTTTTCTTCTCTTTCTCTTCCCTTATTTTTCATGGGTACTCCAATTTGTTTTGTATGACGTAATGCGCACATTGGTAATTTCCTATTTGTTTTTGAACATTTTCATGGGTACTCCAATTTGTTCTGTATGACGTAATGCGCACATTGGTAATTTCCTATTTATTTTTGAACATAATGTCTCTGTTGCTTCCCTTACAAGGAGTGGTATAATGGAGAGCTTGATGCTCCTTTTATGAATTTCCATGTATAATTATTAATTTGTAAATAAGGTTATTGAGGTGAAAGGCTAAATTAAACCATAAGGCATATGTGCTTCCGAACGTACTAGGTGGTAGTGCCAACGTGCCCTTGTGCACTCTTGTTATGAATAACAACTTGCATATAGTGGAGCATTGCATTCTTCTTTTGTGAATTTCCACGCATAATTATTATTATTTCAATAAGGCCACTTATGTCAAGCTAAATTAAACCATCGCTTCCCTATATACTAGGTGGTGGTGCCCACGCACACTTGTTATAAATAACAATAGATTGGCCTCTACTTCTAAATCTTAACCCATCACATGCTCATTGACATTCCTTGGATAACTACTTCCTCACGAAGCTTGATTCTCTAACCCCAATGATTGCAACGTTAAGTTACACGTGTGATGATTGAGATGCCTATTAGTCCAAATTTTGATGCGAACATATGAATCTGTCTTATGCTCAAAATGACACCTTTTATTATCATGGATAGCCTTGAATGTTGAAATATAAGCCTAATGTGCCAACTATGATTTGTCTTGTTTTTATAAAGACACAAGCCATGAAGCGGCCTCAAGGCACTTCATTTTTTGTTCGAAGGGGTGACATAATGGGTATAGTTTTCCTTAATCCAGACCTTCGATAAGCATGATACCAAAGCCAAGTTTTTCTATTTTTGTGTGGAAAACTACCATGACAAAACCACTTCAATCTAAAACTTCAAAATTCACATTAATTAGATCTTAATCAGGCACACTACATAACATATGGCTAAATTCACAAGCCCATATAAGATTTAACCTAACCTAATCAAACTTGCCTAGCCTAACCTAAATTAACATAACCCAACCTAAACTAACTAACCCAAACTTATTTTACCCAACCACCTAACCAAACTTCTATAACCCAACCACCTAACCAAACATTATCACAACCTATTCAAACTTACTCATAACCTAATTGCGATAGGAGAGTATGGCATGGACTTGTTGAGGTGCACGGGTTTCGTAAGTGCTCCCATCTGCACAAGTCACAAGTAGCATGACTTGTCCCATCATAGGAGGAAGCTTTGAGGGATGAATACAAGCTGATCCTATTGGGATAGCTAGGCATAGTGGGAAGCACATGAAGCGACTCCATTTTATGCACTAATAAGCAGAGTCTTTTGTTTGAAGTCTTTAAACTCCTTATCATCAAAATTTAAAGCTAGCATTCAAACACCCCATGCCCATAATCGCAAGATCTCCCCGCTTGTAATTCCCCTTTGAAAATTGGATATGGCAACCCAGTTTTCTTGCCAAGATGTGCAAATCGCTCCTCCTCCAGATGCACCTCCTCACCCTTAAACTCGTACATCTAAAATTCATTGTAGGGTGGCCAAGAATCCACCAACCAAACCAATACATCGTTGTCACGCTAGCCAACCTAGCTACCCTATTGACTGGCATTGCCCAGTAGGGTTCATCCGTTCATGCTCAAGATGCAACTTTTCGTTCCATGAAACATAAAAAAAATCCATGAACTTACCATAGAACCACATCGCATCTATGTATTGGACATAATACAATGTGAACGTTTCTAGAGTCAAGCCAGCTTGCTCATCCATAGAACTTTCATCCATATTTCAAGGCAAGGCAGAGTGTCAAATTGAGCTATCCGAGCTCCATATCTCTTTTTTAGCGCCCAATGCATGCTTGTCTCATTGCCTTACTTGGGGGAACTTCTACAATTTGTGGGTCCCTTCCTTCCCTTGCCCCATTTAAGACATGCTCTCAGGGAAAGCATCCTATACATTTCCCTATATAAGTCTATCGTTTGATTGCCTTCTTTTGGGCACCATTCGACTCTTGAGGTTCTGAGTCTGAGGCATCTCAAACCTTTATTTTAAGCATCAAGACATTCTTGCTCTTTTGTGAGACTCTAGTCTTTGTCTACTGATGCAACATGAGTGTTTCTCTGATATAGGCTCCAGAGTCCATGACTTCGCAAATTCATAGATATTACTATTTCAACCCATATCGTGAAATGTTCCACCTTGCATTTGGACAGCTAACCAAAATACGATCGATGATCACAAATGAACAAAAGAGGATGTAATTCATAGTACCGTACTCCAAGTGTTAACACACGATTTAACGTTTCAATATACTATATATAGTGATGAGAGTGAAAACTCTTATCATCACTGAGAGAGCCAAAGACATTGTTGTCTCAATTGTTCTAGTGATTTAGCCCTCACACTTTGACTTTATTCTACTGATGCACATCTAAATAATGAAATTGCCTTCAAGTTACTTTGGGGTCTAAGTCAAGGGCAATGGGACCTTTTATTTACAGAAGGTGTGCCTACTATCCATTGTTCCAATCTTTGTCCTGAGTTTGCTGATAGGATAACAGTTGAAATACATCGGAGCACAACTCTTATTGATAGCCTATTATTTTAAAAAATTACACCTGACATGCATCTTGTAATTTGTATTGATAGATCATCATCTTCACATTCTCTTTTGTAGTTTGTAGAAGATGTAAGGCTTTTCACTCCAATTTTGCAGTTGCTTGCTCCATGAAGATGAATTCTCTCTTTTGTAGTTTGTAGAAGATGTTGCCTTTGCTCTCCAATTTTGCACTTGCTTGCTCCAGGTGATAACTCCCAGTGTAGTAGATGTAGGGCATCGTTTCTACCCCATTCCACTTGGTGGGTTATCTCCTTAATCTTCTGCTTTGTCCTACCAAGATAGATCCTATTCTACTTCAGCATTCTACATGAGATTTCTTTCCCTCTTTTGATATTTTTATGTAGTTGTTTGTTGCTGCGCATCTGCTTAGCTGTCGTAGGTCTGCGGTCAACTTCTGCATCCAAGCTCTCCCTTCCAACAATGCACACACAAGCCAATGGAAACGGTAAGCTAAAAGCTTAGCATTAAGCTCTCCCCTCAAGCTTTTGCGTCTCCATTGGCATGAACCATCCACATATAGGCTGATGGAAATAGCAAGAAGGATATGGCTTCTTGACCTAGCTACGGCAACAAATTCTTTTGCCTTGGCTCTGCTTTTCATGCTGCAGGATCTTTGCGATGTCCTTGGCTGCCTGTTGAGCCCTCCTCTCCGCTAAATGTATATAACGTGCCATCTCCTGCAACCTTGATGTCTAGTAGTAGTGAGCATACAGACCGAGCTCCCGACCACATGGTTTGCTTGCATGGTTGGAGAGCTTGCTTGCATGACACTAAGGAATGTAGCTCAAGGAACTGGGGAGCACCGTGTTTGGTAAGGCACTTGAGATTCTAGAATTTCTTGTGCATGATTGTGCAAGGAGGGCACATTGATGTTCGTGCCGATAATAGATTGAGTGAGTTTTCAAAACCATGGGTGCCCATATGAAAGAGCAAGCAAGAGCTGCAAGGAAAAGGTGCCACATGGCATAGCCCTCTAAGTGCCATATGGCACTTAGCAATAAATATAGATATAGATGTAGGTTTCTAGCACTAACCAAATCTCAATCTCTTTTATTCTACCTATTACCCATAGAAAAAAATTAAAAATTCAAGGCAAGTGTTAAAGGCAGCTTGGAAGAGACTCAGCTTACCAAATGTTGCCA
This sequence comes from Dipteris shenzhenensis, assembly GCF_047967505.1. Classification (NCBI taxonomy): domain Eukaryota; kingdom Viridiplantae; phylum Streptophyta; class Polypodiopsida; order Gleicheniales; family Dipteridaceae; genus Dipteris; species Dipteris shenzhenensis. The sequence continues at coordinate 25,577,991 of NC_141626.1, read as the reverse complement.
TGTGTCACCCTTGGACTATCACTAACTCTTAGATTACCACCCTTTGACTCTTGGACCTTTCCAAACTCATGAACTACCACAAGCCTTGGACTACCACCCTTAGACTCTTGGACTATGAATGGCCCACATATATACACATGCTCATATATACACAATAGTGCACATATACACACATGAAAAAGTGCACACAGAAACACACATGTCCATGCTCACACATATAGATGCACACCACATATATAAATACACATACATACACATATACTCACACAAGTATAGACATGTACATGCACATACAACACTACATACATAGACATATACATGCACATGCAATACATACTCACACACCACACACATACCTAAATAGTTGTAAGCTTATATTATTTGATGAAACAATCATTCAATAGATATCATGCCTCAACATGATATCCATTATTTGCCCTCAATGATGGTGAAATTGAATCTTGCCACTTCATTCCATTCCAAATCATCTAGCCATACTGTTAGCTTCTCGATAGCTCTCGTTTAAAGACACCCACTCAGGTTGTAGCTCGCCTGCATCTCTCTACGTTCCACGATGACTAACGACGAGTCCGAAATCGTCGAAGGCTGCCCCCCAGCAAGCGATTTCCCTGATGAAATATTTCCTCCCCTCTTCATCCAGCGCCTTCTCTACCTTTACAGTGAAATCTCTGAACTCAAAAGCCTCCGTCCCTCCGAGGAGGTCAATGCTTTGTTCTCCCAGTTGGTGTGCCTCTGCATCCTCCCCTGCACCATCGATACCCTCTCGCTTGACCAAAGCATTCAGGACGTTCGCTCTGACCTCATTCGTCTCTGCTCAGAGGCGGAGGGGCTGCTTGAGAGCCATTTCTCGGGCATCTTGGGAGGCCTGCCCGAGCCGCTCTCGCAGCTGCACTTGTTTCCATATTACTCCAACTACAGGAAGCTCGCTCTGCTGGAGTTCCAAATGCTCAGCCAGAGCGGAGCCGGAATGCCAAAGCGGTTGGCGTTTGTGGGTTCGGGGCCAATGCCTCTGACATCGATCGTGTTGGCCTTGCACCACATGCCGTTCACCAAGTTCGAAAACTACGACATGGATCCGCAGGCGAACGAGCTGGCGCGAGACCTGGTGCGCAGCGACGCGGATCTGTCAGGGAGGATGATTTTCCACACCTGCAACATAAGGAAGGTGAAGGAGAGGCTAGGGGACTACGAAGTGGTGTTTCTGGCAGCGTTGGTGGGCATGGACAGAGCAACGAAGGCGGAGATCATAGAGCATCTGGCAAAGAATATGAGGGAGGGAGCGACATTGGTGGTGAGGAGCGCGCGAGGAGCGAGAGCTTTTCTGTATCCGGTTGTCGATGAGGAGATGCTGCAGGCAGCGGGGTTCGAGGTGTTCTCGGTATTCCATCCGACAGACGAGGTGGTGAACTCCATTATCATTGCCAGGAGGAGCATAACCGAGGAGGAAGAAGATGAATGACGGTTGTGAAAGGATGCCAAAGCTGCAGAAATCGCCAAAGCCAAAGCTTGATGGGCCATTGGCTCCTCTTTCTCTTCTCCTTCTTCTATGTTTTGTGTTTCGTGGATGCGACTGGCTGGGGAATCTATGCCAGACGCTGCATCAGCATAGTAATAGATAGAATAAGATGGAGAGCAACATCGCTCTTGTTTGTGAATCCATTTCTCTGATTATCATCTGCGAAACATCGCTCTTGATTGTCGTTCATCCATTCTATCAATACATGTCTCTCTCTGATTTCAACAGATTTTTACTGCTGCAGATCTCACCTGCACCTGTCGCCGTAGCGTAATGCAAGAATCTTATCATCCGAATTGATCCCCACATGCATTATTGTTGCGGGAAATTGTTCGCCGCATAAACTCGGGAGCAATTATTATCAATCACTAGTCACAGGAGTTTTATATGCTGAAATTCAACATCGTTTTTTGGTCTGCCCTTAGGGAAGCGTTAGAGTACGTTCCCACGCTTGGGAGACCCAGCATTTGATCCTAGAAATGCTGGAAATGCCTGAGCTTTGATTCGTTCCCATGTCTCGCCCCAAGACTTTAAGAGCGCCTGCAATGCTGCGGTGGAGACGGGAAAAATCCCTCTCCACTCGGGGATTACGAGGTTAGCTCGAAAAATAATGCATTGGAGCTCATACAGGGAGGTTGATACATCACTTCCAGCTCTAAAGTTCCAGCAATAAAAAGGTTCTACATCAGTGGAAGGCAGTTTTTTGCTCGATGGCTCTCGTGGAAACACATGCCAAGCTATGCCAAGGTGTTGGCATATTTGCCAATCTAGAGAACCGTGGGAAAGCCCTCTTAGCAATGATGAGATTTTGGCAAAGCAGAAATTAGGCATTTCTTGGATTTTTGGAAGTGCATTTTTCTTATTGCCTCTTTTTCAATGTAGACTTTAAAGTGGTTGACTTTCTCTCTCTCTCTCTCACCTCTCTCTCTCTCTCTCTCTCTCTCTCTCTCTCTCTCTTCCCTTCTTTATCTACTAGTCTTCTTACACACGATCTCCACCTTTTCTCCCACACCTCCGCTTCTCTCTCTCTCTCTCTCTCTCTCTCTCTCTCTCTCTCTCTCTCTCTCTCTCTCTCTCTCTCCCCCTCTCTCCCCTTTATCTCCTCCTTCGGTGCACCATTTTCAATGGATTCCCTTTTGTTTACTTTTTTTATCTTGGGCAAGCCTTATGAATGATTGAATATCATTCACCTTGTTTCTCTCTTTTCTCCCTCTACTTTTGTATCTCCTTAATAATCCTGAAAACATTTTTTAAAAATAAATCCTCAGAAGGGAGCTGTATGTTAGAGAGTTGGATTCTCTTTTGTAAATTTTAAATGTAACTACTATTTCTAAATAAGGTTACGGTCATGTCGAGCTAAATTAAATTATACACTCTAAATAAGACCAGGGAGTGCTCTATGTATGAAAGGTATGTACGCTTCCCACTATACTAGGAGGGAGTGCCCATGCTCCCTGTTGCATTCTTCTTAAAATTTTCAATAGGTTGGTGTTATAATATGGTAAGACTTCTTTACTCATGAATCTCAATGTGTCACATTATCGTTGACATTTCCTTGTGCCCTTCGTCACCTTATATGAAGGTCAACTCTCTACCCCAAATGCTTGCAACATTAAGTTACACGTGTCACAGTTTGGTATGCCTATTAGCCCCTATTTCGAAATAGAGGAAGTCAATATGCTAACATCTCAAGTCTTAGGGCATGATGTTCAAAATGACACCTTTTCTTATCATGGAGAGCCTTGAATGTTAATATGCCAACCATGATTTATCTTGTTTTTATGAATCCACAAGCCATGAATTAATTATTGGAGAAACTAACAAAAGGAAATACCTAATGCAAAGTATATCTTTTTTTCTTAAGGCATTTTAATTGATTTATTGTGTAGTATTTACAATCTAAGCTCAAGTCCTTGAGAAATTCATATTATGGCCATTAAAAGTAGGAGTAATATCCTTGCTACATTCTTTCAAAAAGTGGAGTTTGTTATACTTTTTCCAATGCCTTTTAGAGATCAGTACAAGTGCATGGAGATAAAGATGTTATATTTGCTATTAGGCCAAGAAGAATAATTAGAGAATCATGCAACAAATAGAAGAGCACAAAACACTATTAAAATTGGGCACGCTAGATGAGATATAAAATGCATGTTTTGTTGTTTTGTGTCTAATCCAAAGTTCACGCCTTGTTAAATTCATAGACATGGCAATTTGATGCTTTTTGGTGGAGGAACTAGTTCTTTATATAAAGGCAAATCTATTATTTTTCGATATGATTTTAAAAAGTCTTTGGAGGAAATCCTATAATAACAATATTTTGGTTTTATTGATGCAGAGAAACATTATTCTCACAATTTCTTTCCAGCATACAAGTACTATAAAATATTTCTCACTTCTTTCTACCATAAAATATGTTTACTTTTCTCATATATGCATGTAAATGTCTTGTATATACTAATCGAATGTCATCCATGAGTTTGAAACCTTCAACTCCATCATGCACATCAATGACTAGCTTCCATGACATCCCACTACAATGTACCATCAAAATAACTTCTAGAATTTAGTTTCTATAGTTATTTTGATGCTTTTTTTGTTTTGATAATTAATCAACACTCTACATGTGAAGGGTATGCTCAGCCAATGACGAAGGCTAACACTTAATGAGAAGAACGCATGATATAGAAATAAAAATCATCCACATCATGAATAATTCAATGAGGAGGCTACAAATAATCGAGGTGCTGAAAAGGTAGCTCCTAAGGCAACTCAATTACTCTCCTTAGAAGCGGTTGAATATTGTACATAAATAATGAGAAATAAATGTTGCTTGTGGTTTGGCCAAAGTCAATCCTTTTTTTTTTCCACCCAAAACGTCAATACATTCACTTTTTACCCCAAAAAAGTAACTTTACATGTTCTTAGGTCCTAACATGTTTTTGAAATTCTCTTGTCAAGCATCTTAGAGCCCAAAAATTACCTTATAAGATCGATATAAGGCTCACTAATTTTTCATGAATATATTAACTAGATGGGATAAATGTTTATGTGGAATAAGTATAGCATGTTGGAGAGAGAGAGAGAGAGAGTTAAGAAAGTCCACAAAACTAAAGGATAAGGCCGTTGACCATCTTGAGGCTAGGATCCACTACCTTCTTTAAGCTCAAATAATAATAGAGGAAACAAGTACCTAGAACAATGCCGAACAATAATAATAGTCAAATTTTGAAGCATAATGGACAATGCCAGACAATGCCATTGATCTTTCAAAATAATAGATTGATGAGTTGATAAAGTCAAGGATAATTAATGAAATCAATGGTTGAGAAGTACAAGTAACTCATCAAGGTAATCAAGGATCCCAAAAAAAAGCATTGGAGGTAACAAAATAAAGTCTAGCTAGTAACTATTTGACAAAAGGTAAAGATGCAGCAATGTTTATTATGTAGGGACAAGATAGCCATTTGAAGACCCGATAATGCGTTATGACATTGTAATAAATAACATATTGGGAACATTTTACTACAGATCACCAGCTATAGTAGTGAAATGTGAAACCATGCAAAGCATTTGTGCATGTTCAAGTTTTATAGGATCACTCCTAGAAAGTAGGTGCAATTGGTCTAGAAATGCAAACTTAAGTTTTTTTGTATACTAAGATAGACATTGCCAATAACCTTTAGAAAGCTAAACAAATCCTAGGTAACATAATTAAACTTAAATGAAATTTGAATATAAACTTTTCATTAGGAAAAAAGGGAGCTCATTTTGGGGCCTTTTACGGTTTGGAAAAATAAGCTCTCAACCAATCAATAGAGGGCCAACGTAACGTTGAAAATTCACGAAAATAAGAGAAAATAGAAAAAAGAAACAATACTTTATGTAGGTACAAGCGTGCTACATTAATGTGGAGATTGGTTTTTTATTCTCACAAGATCTTTGGACAAGAAGATAGAATCTAAACTGACATTTTATCTGACAAGGGCCTTCCCGCTTCCACCTTCCTTTGAACTTTGAAATGTTGTGCCGCCTTTCGTGCAAAAGATCTACCATTCTATACCATTGCCTCATTGTGCAGCAGCCTTTCTTTTCCAAAACTGCTCCCTTGATCCTGTTTGGCGTAGAGTAAGATGTTTCTCGTCAACTGTCTGTCTGCCCACTTTCTCTTTCTTGAAACTTCAAATTGTTATCTTAGTTACATTACTTTGCTATTGTTACAGATTCAGAAAATCTCCATGGTGAATCAAAACCACGGCCGTTCTTGTGGAAGACGCTCTGTGGATGATGATGCTACGAAGGCAGAATTATACCAAACATCCTTACCCCGTCGACCTGCTTCTTCTATTTCGTCGGTAGAGAATTCAAGTACAGTCAAAACGGAAGGAACTTGGGAAAGGTTTAGTGTTTCGAAAGGAGCATGGGTGCTCATGCAACCTAGCAAAAGAAAAAGACCCCAGACAAAAAACATTTTCTTGGCATCGTGGAAGGGAAGAGTACGAGATTTTAAAATCACCAGAGGGAAGATATCCGTGAAAGAAGTTTTGATTCAGCACGTGTACATGCATAAAGAACTTGTCTTGCGAGACTATCCAAAAAATCTTCCGCAACACAGGCCTAATTGTATATTTTTCTATTGTGGTTTTTTTCTTTACGAGGTGTATGGATTTTTAAGATGAAGCTTTCTCTCTTAGCTTATTGACATTCTTGTGTTGTTTTATTTCAGATTTATATCCTTCATCGTATGAGACATGGCAAAACATCGATTGTATTCTGGGATTTATAGATGTTCTGCATGGATCGATAGGAGAACAACAATACCAAGGTCGATGTGCAACAGAGCTAGCTCAATCGGGTATATTTTTTACTGATCATTTTTATCAGTTACTGGACAAAGCTAACACACATGGTGTATTAATAAAACAAGACCTTCTGGCATGGAATTCAGTGGATTGGCCTCACCCACATTCTAGTGTTACAGAGGCATATAGGGCGAAGCTTTTTACAGAAGTACAGAAAGCTCTGAGGCCCAATATTGCCACTAGGATAGTAAAAATTTCTTTATGCATGCCTCTCACAGTTTTTGTGGACTTGTTTAATACCTTTCCAGTGAAGGTTTCAAAAACAATGTTCACAGTTAAAGCAACAAATTCGGCATGCATGCCACAATTTTTGGATAAAGGTTGGGATAAGAAGACATGTAGTTCAGTGTTTTGTGAGGTTGTCCAACCTTCTATGCAACTGAAGTACATGGTTGCATCACAAAATTTTATTTTCTCTTTTGATTACAAGCGTAGTCGAATGCTAGGCACAAAACTAGTCCCAATGGATCAAGATGAAGATTCTTTTGGTGCAGAAAATAAACTTATTGATATTGATGTTGTTGAGAATGGTGATGTGCTAGTCAATATCTCATTAAGAGAATGTTGCTCCCTAGCTCAATTGCGCAGTGACATTCTGTTTGAGACAGAAGGTTCTATCTCAAACGACTTTTTATTTATCTACAACAACAAAAAGGTACACCATCTGATTTATCCTAGTCTCATTAAGCATTGCTATTAGTTTAATTTACCACTCTGATTCATATTGCTTTTTTGCAGTTGCTCAAAAGAAGAGAGAGCTCAATAAAATGCAAAGACATCAAAAATTTAAAAATTGAGATAACACAAACTCCATAAACAAAGGTTTTGTATTCAATCAAGTAAGATTTTGTACAGAACTGCTTAGTTAGATATGTAGAACATATTTCTGACATCCATTTTCTATTTATGTACAGCTTGATCCAGAGGCTGCTGCTCTACATTTTTTGGAGGATCTTTTTTCTGCTGCTCCATCCTGTCCTGTGCAGTATGTTGGTGTTGCTCCATTATCTCCTCCACTGCCCCAGGAGCATCTCTTTGCTGCTGCTCCACCTTCTCCTCAACAACATTAGCAGTAGGTCTTTGCTCTTGTCTCTTCTCCTCCTCAGCACTATGTGATTGCTCTTGTGGCTTCTGGTCCTCAGCATTAGGTGCTTCATCTGTGGCATCAAGGTATATGACACCTTCTTGTACTTTAGAGCTCTCACCCAGCTCCACAGTAGCTGGTACAATAGGTTTGGGGGAGGCATAGCTCAAAAACCTCCAAATTGTATGAGCTCTAAAATTATGTACATAGTTTGAGCTATCCTCTTTCATCTGCAATGGCAGACGATAATTTAGAACACTTTGTATCATTATGAATTATCTTCAAGCTAAATGAAAATTATTTTTTCTTACAAGGTCTGGCTGTTCCTTCTCAAAGTAGCTTGAAAGTAGATATTTTGCATTGATCAACACTCTCCATCCGCAGCTACTTGAATCATCTTGTTGTGGTGTCTGTACAGTTGGAAAGATATGTTAGAAACTGTTAGCATCTGCACAAAACAAAATTATTCAATAAGTTCAAAGACATAGCATTTAATAGACATCAGTAGAGGGAATGACTTTTTACCTCTAGACTTATTGGCTCTATTGAATCCAAAAGAGAGACATTGGGAGGACAGTGATCCAATGCATCTAAAAGCCTTCTAATACAACTGCAATATGTATAATTTAGTTAGTATGATATCAAAATAATGAAGTTTTAAGTTCAAAAAGCACACACAGCACTTACAATTTCAGCTCTCTGTGTGTGTTTTTAAGAGAGTTGAATAGAAAGCATTGCTTCTGCTGGATGTCAATAGAAACAAAACTCCAGTGGTCACTGCATAAGGAAAAAAGCATAAGGAAATCAAAGGCTACAAGAGTTCCCAATCTTAAAGAAGAATCTTAAAAGAAGTAGTCACCCACATACCTGCTATGGTATGGAAGTAGCAAAACATCAATTACTTCAAAATTGCAGTGTTTGAACCAGCTGGAAATACTAATGGGAGTCTCCTTTGCATCTCTTAATTTAGAAGAAATGGCAGGATCAATAATATGGACTATATGCTGTACAGAGGGGTGAAGCCAGCTTCTCATCATGCTGCATAGGACCAAAAAATAATTAGGGTAGGTTATAAAGGAGGTACAAGGAGGATTGATTTGCAAAAAATGTAAAATAATAGACACTTACTAGAGCATTGCAAGAATGATAGTATCTGAGCAATACTCATTCTTATGAGCCAATGCTGCTAAGCATTGTTTTGTCAAGTCAAAATCATTCACTGAGACTTCATCCTCAATATGGACAACTACATTAGGGCCCAGCTCCTGCAACCTTCTATGTATCTGCAGCTCCTTCTTTCCAGTCTCCACATCTATAACAGATTTTGTTTCTTTTATTTGCTGCTTCAGTGACTCCTCATAAGCAGCCTTCCCTCTGGTGTTCTTTGAGTGCGTTACCTCAACAACCTTTACCTCATCAACCTTCAACTTCCTTGTAGGTGGAATTAGCAATATGTCTCTCATCTTTATGTCCTGCCATTCCACAGGATGAACAAGCTTGTCATACCTCCATCTCACTCTGGACAAATGTTGAAGTCTTTGGCCATCAAAGTCACCCTGTGAGCATGGGCTGCTACAAGCATTGCATCTTCAAAATATTTCTCCAAGTAATCCTCTGCCATTTCCTGTAAGGAAAGAATGGCAGTTCTATTCCACCTGAACCCAAGGTTCCAACTATCACAAATTTCTCTCACCAGTCTTTGAAAAGGTGCCTTGGGTATTGCAAAGCCTATAGCTTTCTGTTGCCTCCTGATCTCCCTTAGCACACCTGCACCATGATTCAATCTTTTGGCCTTTTGCTTGAGCAGGCTCATTGGCTTACCCTTCCTGCCATGTGCAGCTCTTCCCTTTGGAGGCACACTAAATTTCTTGGTACCTGCCCCAGCTGCTGTTGCTGCAAGCCCTGGCCCTTTGCCAACTTTCCTTGCAATTGACTTGGTTCTTGCCATCACTCTGAAAAACTGCATACAAAGGATTGGAAAGAGATTACAGACATGGAGAACATGTTTTGACAAAAAAAAGGCAATCACAGGGGTGGATGAAGCAATATAGAGAAATTTGCAATAAAATGCGATATGAGGAGTTTGAAATTCCAAACAGGTCCAAATCGCGTTTTCCTGCAAATTCCTGAAATGACATGCTGGTGCATTCCTACAGTGATTTCTCTATCTCTACAACTAAATACAGTATTTATGCAAGAAGATTACAGCCATGGATAGCTATGGAAGTCACAAAACCAGAATGACAGGGGTTGATGAAGCAATATTTCAATATTTGCAACAAAACGCGATTTCAGCTGTTTGAAATTCCTAAGGCCTTCTCCTCGCATTTTCCTACAAATTCATGAGGCAGCATGCTGGAATATGCCTTCAGTCATTTGAAGGTGTTTGCATAACCATGCAGGATGGATTGAGTCTATGGAAGGCAAGAAGTGTGCACAGACTGAAGGAAGAACCCATAAGTACAGTTTTACCCTCACATGCAAATATCACACTTGAAGATCTGCATTCCTACAGTGATTTCTCTGTCTTGACTTGAGTCTATGCATTTCCATGCAGGATGGATTGTTTCTATTGCAGGCAAGAAGATTGCAGAGACTAAGGGGAGAACCCATTGTTACTGACCTGGAATCTATCTGTGGATGTGCTGTGCTGCTGATGAGTAACCTGTGCTGAGGATGAACCTGTGCTGCTGGACAGGATGCTGATGTTGCAAAGTATGGAGGTAGGGAGGCAAGAGAGCAGAGACTGGAGGGCAAGAGGTCTAAAATAGGATACCACAAATAAGTGCAAATACAAATAAGGCATCTTCTAAATCCCACACGTGTGGAATGTAGTCGTTTTTCACACGTGTGGATGGGACCCAGATCTCTTGGAGTTTGAAATTTGGCACGTGTGAAAGGTACACTTTATGCCTTGGAACTTGTGCCATTCATGATTTCATAATCAATACCACAACCACTCTTCCCTCCCCTGCCTCCCAATCTTTCATCCCTGCCACGACCCTCGCATCTTCCATTTCCTTCTCTCTGATCCTTTCCTACACAGCACACTCCATCCAGACTGCAACCTGCCTGAAGACTACTACTACTGCCAGATCTCTAGGTTACCTAGAGTGCAGAGTTCAAGCTAGTGAAAGAGTAGGAGATTTACCAGTGCAACTCCAACAGCATGGAAAAGGAAAAAAAAGGTCAGAATTCTAGATTGGTTTCAATGTTTTTTAACATATATTTCTTCCATCCATTGGATTTTTTATGTCCAAATGTCTTCACTCAGCTCCACCCTTCTTGTTACATTTTCAATTTATACTGTCCAAGAATGTGGTAAATCACCTAGGAATTTGATTGGAGATGGATATGAATAGAAACTAGAAATTTGCAACAAAATGCGAGGAGAGTGGTTTATAAATCTCTAAATAGCCCATATCGCATTTTGCTGCAAATTCCTGTTGTTGACACATTCCTCATGAAAAGTTTCACTCAGCTCAATTATTTCTCTTGCATATGAGATCATAGTGTCCAGGAATCACTGAGATGAACCTAGTGTTTGATTTGACATGCACATGAACAGAACTGGAGAATTTGCAACAAAATGCGAGGAGAGTGGTTTATAAATCTCTAAATAGCCCATATCGCATTTTGCTGCAAATTCCTGTTGTTGACACATTCCTCATGAAAAGTTTCACTCAGCTCTAGCATTTCTCTTGCATATGAGATCATAGTGTCCAAGAATCACTGAGATGAACCTAGTGTTTGATTTGACATGCACATGAACAGAACTGGAGAATTTGCAACAAAATGCGAGGAGAGTGCTTTATATTTTCCAAATGGTCTCCCATCGTGTTTTGCTGCAAATTCCTGTGTCTGATTTGGTTCTCACTTCTACCTCATTAATTTGCTATCTTTAGCCCTGTGGAAATCTTCCTTGATGATGAGAAATGTTTTTGCTTTGGAACAACTGGCTCCCAGGCCCCACCTTTCAAGAGGAAGCTGGACTTTTCTGCTGCTATTATTAGACCACAGCAATCACCAGGTGAGTCATGAGATGTCATGAAGGAATTATCTGATGATATCCAATGCATTCACTGATTGCATATGTCAGCATATAGAATTCATAGTATATAAGTTTTTGAACAGGCAAAAAGAAGAGACTGGAGCAGAGTGCTGATTCTTCCATCAAAAAACAAATGGTGATATCCAATGCATTCACTGATTGCATATGTCGGCATATAGAATTCATAGTATATAAGTTTTTGAACATGCAAAAAGAAGAGACTGGAGCAGAGTGCTAATTCTTCCATCAAAAAACAAATGGAACCAAAAGAGGACAATTCTCCAGATTTGCTCCTATTTGAGTTTCTTCACAAATGCAAGGCTCAGAGTAACTTCCATATATACCACAGTATTTTCAACATGGAGTTCACAATGAGCTCTGTACTGGAGCATCACAAAGATTTTCTTTCAGACTATTGGGATACCTTCAAAGAACTGACAGAGGCAGGAAGAATTGTGGAAGGAGAAAAGGTTTTTGTGCATATAAATCATATTGTCTCCAATGACAGGCTGAGGTACCATGTGAACAGAAGATTTGACAGCCTGCCTGATCAATATAAATTCAACTATACTTTGCACACCAGAAAGTGCAGAGTGCTTGAGGAAACCATGGCATTTCTTATGTACATTGTCTTCAGTCAGGAGTCTTTGGATGAACAAGGGCACGAGATAGAAGAAGAAGACACATCTGAAGCAGAGGAAAAGGAGGATGTTTCTTTGGTCACATAAATGGCAGAGCAAGAAGAAGATATCAACCTTCAGGATGAGGGGCTGCAAGTGGCTGCTCTTGACCTTGTTCAACTGAGGACAAAAACTCTGAGGGGAGCAGAGCCAGTTGAAGATTTTGATGTTCAGAGCAGCAACTATGCAGTGCCCATGCTTCCAGGTGTCTTGATTGGTGGAAAAGATTATGTTTTCCTCCATGATATAGAGTGTATGTTCAATTTGAGGGAGGACTATGCCATTTTCCTTATTGCCCAGGCTTCAAGGCTTGACAAGGAGGTTGGCATAGAGGATGACCATTCACTACTGGCTTTGGAAACAATTTTTGATCCTCTAGAGGCCCTTACATTTTGTTTCAAAGAGGCTGAAAAGTTCCAAGAGCCAGATGAAGCTACCTTCCAGCTCACACAGGAAGCTATGAATCTCTCAGCACTATACACAGAAAAGCCTAAAGAAGAGGCTGGACAAGAGGGGAGAGGGATAAATCTTTGGAAAGATGAACTGCTTGTTGCTGATGAAAATGAGAAGGTACTTCAAATCAAATACTTTGAATTCTGCTTAACTTTGTTTTTGTAGGTTGTGTATTGTCTCACTCCAATCTTTTGATATGTGGCAGGTACAAATTGAGGATGACACATTCCTCCAGAGATCAAGTGGAAGCAGGCCGGTTGGGTTTCGCAAAATGTCAGACCTAGCTCATTATATTCATGATCTAGGCAGTGCCAAGATCTTGATTTACCATAGGCAGTTGAGCAACAATGGAGAAGCCATTGTTTACTTCTTAAAATGTTTGTCCAGGGCTTTAGGTGGACATGTTCTTTCATGGCAAAAGGAAAATATCATTTTGATAGAGAGGTTGTCTGCCATAGATATATTTGGAGATTATGTGAATAAGCAGGCCTGTAGGGCCGCTTACTTTTTGTCTTACACTTCTTATGCATTAGCATGTGGTGTTAAGGAGCCCAAATGTCTGGAGGGCTATGGAAAACACCAGCTCATAAGGTTTCGAGAGCCACCCATGATTGCATCAGGCCACACAGTCCAAGAAGAGGAACAGGTGGAGACAGCTGAAGAACAGGATACCCCTCCCAGACAAGCAACAGAGGCAAGCATTGATAAACAGACAGTAGCCAATAAAGAAGAAAAAGACTCCAATCAAGATTAAAAAGAGATTTTCGATCGGCAGGCCCTGGGAGAAATAGGATTTAGTCATCAAATATAGCACAAACATTATATTAAATTTGAACTGATTTGTACAAAGTCTTTGATATCTGGTATGATCTTGTATAAATGAACAATAAGTTGAAGATGAAATGATTTGTATATTTACATAGAGTGGTGTCGTTAAATATTAAACAAACAATATATTGAAATTGTGAACAAATTGTATTAAGTTTAGATCATATGTTTCACAAAAGAAATACTTTTCATGCATAACACCAAGAGTCACTTGTTCCACTAAAAAAATTTCTATTGAATGAGTTTGAAAACATGTGGACATAATACCAATAAGTTACAAATGAGTCCTATTCATGTTTACTTGTCCATTTATGGTTTCTAAATATCTTCGATTCCCTCCATTGTCTATGTCTCTCTGGTGCAATTGAATTGTCTAGAGCTTGTCTTCGTCTTTGCTTTTGGGCTAGAAGAAAAGCAATCTTGATTTTGGAGCTAGCAACTTTTCTTTTAGCATGCAGCCTCTGTAGTATGCCTCGGTAAAACCATTGCAGATGCAAGACCGTAATGCAAGACATGTGAGAATAGACTTTGAGTACATCGAAATCTATAAAATAAAGTGATGGAACACAAGAATGATATAATTATTATATTCTCATCATGATATATTTGTTATATATAATAAGTTAGACTTCGAATAAAGTGAAACCGATTAAATAAATTCATAGAGGTGAGTTGTCGATTGAGTGAATTAAAAGATGCAAGACCGTAATGTGAGAGATACATGAGAGGATAGAGTTTGAATACATTTAAATCTATGAAATAAAGTGATTGAAGACAAGAATAATATAATTATCACACTCCCTTCTTTCGTCCATCCTAGTCCTTCTACAAGCACTTTCTTCTTTCACCACTCTTAATTTATTATCTCCCCACCCCTGGATGTCCTTGGCATCGTCGGCAGACGTGGAGTCCGGAATCGATAGTCTAAAAGAATGGATTGCTGACCAAGGAGCAAGGAGAGATACAAGAATTCGACGAGGCTCTCCATTGACATGAATGGAGAGAGAGGAATTCGATTCACAAAGGCAAGAAAAGAGGGAGGAGACTCAGAAGATAGCAGAGAGCAAAATACTTTTACAATGTATTATAAAAGCACGACAAGATCTCTTAGACTTCTTAAGAAACCTACGTTATTGCAGCACTCGGTATGGCCGATTTGATGCAAATGCTGAAAGAACAATAAGGGCCTTCCAAAGAGATTATAAAGAAACAATCTGTGACTGCTTGAATTTCTTTCTTTATTGTAATTATTTTAAGGATAAGGACGTGGAGTCCATGGAAGATTGGGTTGTTGAAAAGATAACAGATACTCATGATGAGATCTTCTAGTGTGGTCTCGGCCTGTGTGGCCTGTAATAGTTATTAATCTTATTTTGTATTCTCTGCAACAAGCTTGGTAGGGCTGAGTAGATCATATTAGAATTGCTAATACAATTTGTTTTTGGGTAGCAAATTCTCATGCAGTGTGGCTCTTATGACTCTATAATGTTATAAACTTTGACCCGATAGCACGATTTGAGTAATCTTATTGTTTTGAGTCGCAAATTCTCATCAAGTGTATCCATGATAAATATCCCTTATGTATCCATGAGAGAATGCCCCTTATGTATTCACATATAATCAAATAATAATACAAATGGAATAAATATCATAAGTAAATATCCAAATGTATTGTAACATATAACATAAGTTTAAAAAACTCCATCATTAGTCAACACAAATAAGGTAAAAATATTCAAGTACTTATGTTTCTTAGGTCATCTGCATGCTTTACAATGGAATAGATTCTGATGAATCCTCTTAAGGCTGTTGTGATGCTCTAAGAATACATTGAGTCTCTACTTCCTGTGTAGATGGTGTACACTGTTTAAACTTCATCACTACAGAAAAGTATGCTTGTGTTGTCTTGATACCTATCCCTTATTGTCTTAAAGCTTGTCATCACCTCTATCCTTTCCTGCTTTTCCCTTGGTACAATTGCACTCAAGCTTGTGTAGAAGTCAACAAGAATTTCCACTTCCACTTTAGTAGTAGTTCTTTGGAGAGTGGTCACAGGAGAATTAAAAGTTGTCCATATGGTCCTAGCTTTGAGCAACATCTCTGAAGTGGAAGTGATCTTTCATAGTGCATGAATGTCATGATTAAGTCTTTCCGACTCAATTAAATATTTTTTTCTCATTCTTGAAGATACAAATGCTTGCAGAACAGTAGTGGAATTGAGGCACATTCATGAAGGTGTCATAAGTAATTTCTCCTTTGTTGTATGCCCCTCTAGAACACTCATTACAAGCATAGGCATAGTGCTGACCATCTACTACCTCAAATGTGCATTGAGCTAAGAAATTTCTCTTGGCATCCTTTATATGTCGTTCTGGATCATTCACTGAACTTTGTCCTTCTTGAAGTGAGGGAACTTGTTTTCTGTGGAACTTAGTGAATTCCATCTCAAAATCTTGAGATTGCTCGAGAGGGATGGATTGACTAGAACCTCCTTTTGACTGGCCAATATGACCTTGGATGGATTACCAAATTTGAATCAACTGGTTTATTCCCATTAATCAAAGACTAAAAAATCTTTTCAGAATAGTTTGTATCTAAGGTCTTGCTGTTGGTGAAGATGCTTGCTTTCACCATCGTTGAAGGATGTACAACATAAGTCTTCTAGCCCCATATGTATCCTGGATCCTCATCTATCACTGTCTCATTCAAGCGAAGAATTAGGTTCTTCATTGACAACATTTCTACTTCTGAATATAAGTCCATTTTAAGACCCTCTACATCCTCTTTGTCTTCTTCCTCTTCTCTTCTTCACCCTTTCTTTGTAGATGAACAACCTCTTTTCCGAGTACTTGTAGCTATCATAGGACTTGGAACTGTAACTTGTGAAGTACTCGCCTTTTGCATTTGACATCGGGGTTCATTTTTTAGGGACTCTATCTGAACTGCTCTAGATCGCCCTACTTCTTCTTATATTGCTGCCACTTCAAGTGTACTCAAGGGCTACACTTGTTCTGTCATCCCATCAACTTCATGCATTACACCATCTAAGTGAGGAATACCATGAACGAGAGATGCATGTGCATATCCCATCCATCTGATGCATGTCGTGTCTCAGCCAATTCAATTCATGTCTCACATGTAGATCCCTTGTAAGCATACACGTGTACAAGACCCTCATCCAATGCTACATGTTCTATCTCATCCACTCCAGTTCCTCTCTCATTTGTATTACCCTAAATCAAGTCTACATGGCGTGTCTCATCCCTTCCTTTCTCATGTGTGGATTCTTACACCTTAGGTGTCTCATGTGTGGATCCTTTTACTTTAGGTCCCTCAAATGAAGTTGAATCTTGTTCAATGGCATCCTAGAAGTATTCAAGGGTTATCTTTGACTGCATTTTTCCTACTTTCTCAATGGGAAATTCCTCCCAGACGTTGGAGGATCTCTAATGCAGGCACTTATTCAAGAAATCTAGGTGCTTTTGGAGGCGGCATCACAAAGTGAAATTGCATTTTTCTTTGAAAGAAGAAACAATCGGTTGCTCATTCTTGACTATGTAAATCATCATTGTCTTGCTGTCTTTTTCAATTTTTATTCTTAGTAAGGTGCCCCCTTGAATCAAATTTCTCTTTGAGAAAGATACATCCAATGCCTGCTCATCTTTCTCCAGCTCTCTCTTTGTCATCACTAGAATTAGATTGCCTTTGTTCAGTACCAAGAGCCATGATTTTCTTGTGGTGTCAACAACGGTCCAGTTTGTGAGTCCTTCGGGGCATAAACTCTTCCATTGTACTTCAATGTCATACCATTGACAAATGTTCTAGCCTCAAGGTCCATCATGTATTAAAGCATAACAAAAATTTTAGGTACAAATAATATAATACTTTTGCATGAAAACTATAATTACTTTGATAAATCAAAAGTACAATGAGTCCCATTGATACACCTCAAGTTTTCATTCTCCCCAATGGTATAAGTGTCAATTTCATGCTTTGGGAATAGCCTAAAAGGCTTTACAAGGCTTAGATACATGCATAAATGCAGAAAAAAAAAGATTTAGAATGAACTCGTGGATAGTGTAAAATGAAATAAAGTACAATCGGATACAAATCTGAGGTTTGTCTGATACAAGTGCAATATGCTATGTCAACTCCCATAAATGGCACAAATATAATCTGCTCTATCCACTCCCACAATTTCCTATCCACTAATACAACTTCCAATCATCTTGAAAGTTTGATCGTTGCTTAAATGGTAGGGTTGTTATGAGTGTGAAACCGCATGTGAATGAATGGACTGACTCCAATTAGGATCTAGTCGGGAAATTTTGAGCATGGCTTTGATTGGTTTTTTTGGAGTGCTCTTCTCTAAAGATAAACTAATCTATGCAAATCTAGACTACACCAACCGTCGAAGCGAATAAAAGCAAGAAATAATTTCTTTCCCATTGTTCTTTTAAATATGCTTAGGTTGTGAGTTTAAAAAAGACAATTACAATTGAGACAAACAATTTAAAAAATGAGATAATATTTTTTAAGTTGGGTTGTGGTGGATGTAATGGTGCTTGTGGGTGGCATGGTTGTAGTGTCGCTTGTCAGTGTGGTTGTAGGGGAAGCAGTGGTTATGGCTATGGATGTGGGGGATGCAATCGTACTTTAGGACGTGGGTGCATTGGTGGAATGAAGGATGAGGCACCTTTCTTGCCCTTGAAGGCTCGCCATGCATTCTTTATGTATGCGACTTTGGCTTCTACGATGGGACCCTCCCACGTTGTGTCATAGGCAAGGATGTCTCGATCTATTCAACCAAGAGATCACCGACTCTCCAAGGCAAAGTGGTACATGAATTGATCTCTAAATTGTGCTGAAAAAACATCTAAAAATCGTTCAAGTAAGGCCCTCAGTCCACCCTCAACCCCATCATCCTTGCGAGATTTTGCATCCTGCTTTCACCATCTTTGAAAGCGGTCTCAATAATGTCTTGACTGACATCCATTAAGAAGTGCACGTTCTTGTTCTTTAGCACCTTTTTTTGAGCTTTATTGAGATCAGGATGATCTAGCCTTCTCCTCTCTCCTATGTGAGCCATCATGCAACAATAAAGCTACAACATAGAATTCGAAACCAATTCAGTGCCAACAATGACAAGTAACAAACTATGCAATTTCACAGTTGCCCAAACTACATTTTGACTCATCTAAAAGTAAAATCAAATCACAACTCCTCAATTTATGAGACCTTGTGAATTTGCAATGTTGACTAACTGTTTATGTACATCTCATACTAGGTGCTTTAACTGTACAACTAGGGATAGTTGAGTGCTAGACCTATAGTGTCTATGAACACATCACATGATATTAAGCTTAGACTGCAGCACACAACTCTCAAGAAAGACATGAGTGCCATACTAAGTATCTATGAAAACATCTCTAAACTTAGACTGCATCACACAACTCTCAAGATTGATTAGAGAGATGAGTGCCAGACTAAGCGTCTATGAAAAGGTCTCTAAACTTAGATCATCAAACAACTCTCAAGATTGATAAGAGAGATGAGTGCCAGACTAATCATCTATGAAAATTGAGACTTCAACACACACACCTCTCAAGATTGACTAGAGAGATGAGTGCTAGACTAAGTGTCTATGGAAAGATCTCTAAACTTTGACTACATCACACAACTCTCAAGATTGATTAGAGAGATGAGTGCCAGACTAAGTGTCTATGAAAATTGAGACTGCGACACACAACTTTAGCGAGAGAGATGAGTTCCAGTATTATATAAAAAACAAGCATTAAAATCAAAGTGAAGACTACAACACACAACTCTCACAAGAGAGATAAGTGCTAGTCCCAAATGCAAACATAAATACAATACACAACTCTTGTAAGAGAGATGATTGCCAGTTCAAACAGGGAGATGAGTTTACCATAATCTAGGTGCACTATTAGTAGGCAGGTGGGGGCACAAAGCAAGAAGCAAATGGATAGGAGTATTCATCTGAATACAAACTGAAAATGAACATGGAGCTTGTTTATACTCGTTTTATTTGTATGAATAGATGTGTATTCGTACGAATAAAATAAGATAATTCGACTGCTATTTTTTAAATAAGGAAAAACACGTATTTGACCTATTTTTTCGAATACAAATTTTTTTTGAATGAAATATTGCAACTTAGCTTGTTCCTAGGTAAAGCAATAATAAGCTAGGGACCATAGGCATTACCTATGTACCCAAATCAAGCTATAGGGTTCTAACATATGGTTTATTTGGATGATGTGGCAAGTAAGTGGACCCTGACCTCAGAACCTAGACTACATGATGGATTCGACACCTTTTTCCAATCTTGTGTTCCTATTTCAAACTCAGTATTATTACCAATTCTCAATTTTTTTAGAATTTTTACAAACTCTCAATTTGTTGCAATTCCCAACTTAGATGTCTTAAATGTTTTTGTCCTTGTCTCATATATAACTTTTTATACAAATGGTGAAATTAATTGTATGGCTCATTTATTGATGGGACTATTAAATCTAAACACACACACACACACACATGCATGCACTCATGCATGCATGCACACACACACACACACACAGAGTCACTCACTCATGCACATGCATGTGCATGCACACACACATTCATGCACGTACACAATAACAAGATTCAAACTACTCCCAAACACAGCTACTTACTTTGATAAATATTTGCAAGAAGATCGGTCACCACTCTTACAAGTACTTCTTGGATCTTTTTTGGTGGTGTTTGCTGTTCAAGTTGGGGTTTTGTTACTTCCAACTCGACTGTCTTTTGAGATATCAATGTTCTCCTACTTTATAGTAGTTTTTGGCACTCCTATGGTTATTCCCTCTATATCCATGAATACAGTGTTCATCAAGGCATGGCAAACTGCATTTATATTATCTCTTGGTCCTAAACCACTAGTAGTACATTCACTTTATGATTAGCTAATTCCAAAAGAACTTCTGCTACCATTATGTCATCCATATGAACATCCCCTAGTCTTCTCCTAAAAGATTTAATAAATCCTAAAAGATTTAATTTATTAATTTGTTTTCTCTTATAAAATAATACATGTGATTGAAATGGTTTTTTATCCATAAGTTATAGCACACTCCCACTTCTAGGTCCATTTTTCCAAAGTCAATTTGTGTTTGAATAGACCTCTCTTACTTCGACATAGATGTTTTGTGAAATGAAAGACTTATGGTAGCTCTTACTTCCTTCTATAACTATTCCACTTGAATCTAAAGAGCCTTTACTCTTCATGTTTCTTCCTCTTGCATATAGGCATCAAATGGGCTGGCATATATGGCTACCATCCTATCTCTAGCCCTCTACCACATTTCTTGCATGTCTTGACTCAACTCGTGCTGCATATCAGACCATTTTGCATTGCTCTCACAAAATTTCCATCCAACTCCATACTATCATCTTTTGTCAGATTCCAAATCTGAGTTTCTACTATAGTCAAGGCTTCTAATCTATCCTATAACAAGGCATTCTTCGTTATTAGCTTTGAGTAAGCTCCGCTATCTGTCCTTTAATTGTTGATTGCATTTCTTGTAACCACTTTTGAATGTTAGCCACCATGGTTGTTCTTTTCTCTAACTAGCCCTGTAATTCATTAGTCTTCTATTCAACTACCTGCTTTTGAATATCCATTTGTTGAACTAGTGGGCTTCTTGGTGAGTCCCTTCTCAACATGTCAACTTTTGTGAGCCACTTCTCTTTCTCTCCCATCAACCTCTAGTTCTTAGATTGCACCCTTGTGAACCTAGAGTGATGAGCACGTTTTTTTGAAATTTGTGGGCCTTCCTGTGATAACTTTCAAAGCATCCTCTCTGCTACCAATTCTTCCATCACTCTACTACCAACTCTTCCATCACTCTGCTACCAATCCTTCCTGTGATGACTTTTAAAGCATCCTCTCTACTACCAATTCTTTCTTCACTCCCTCTAAGGCTTGTAACTTGGCATGCTACTGATTATTGAACTTCATTAGTATTAATAGAGCATAATTTGTTGTTGCCAAGAGAATATCTTCTTTTGGTGCCCCTAATGGCATTGCACTAGGTTCCACAAACAAGATCACTATTTTCTTGATTGGTGAGGAAACTTCAAAATGACCTCTACTATTGCCTATCTTGAATGGGATATACCAACTTCCTTGGTTGTCTTGCAAATAAGTCCTTGAGTTGATTACTTATCTCTGGTATAACTTGTGGTAGTACAAGCTTCTCTCCTTGGGAATTCTTAAGGCTCAATTTAATGCCTTTTCCTTTATTTGGTGCTTCCCTTCTTAAAGGTGCTACTAGAATAGGGAGAATGGGTCCCTCAATATCATCTATCACCTTGAAACCTATAAACACAAGATTATCTTCTATGATGAAATGGGAAGAGAGAGAGGGAGAGAGAGAGAGAGAGAGAGAGATCACATGATATAGCTACCTATACACTAAGTTGTATTGAACATTATTGTGAATATATACATGACAACAACTTAGGGTTAGAATTAGTGTTTTCCCCTTAATGCCCTTAAGGTATGGTGTAATTTACACCATCCTTAACACTCCCTCTTAAATTGCACTGGGTAACTAGAATGTGTGTATACAAGACCTTTTTGTAGATTTTGTTTGGCACATATGATAGCATCCAAAACTAAAAAGAAAATTGAAAAG